>NC_056729.1:495343206-495480706 GCF_019279795.1 Protopterus annectens | reverse complement strand
CTCTGTGCCGCCATCTTTACACCTAGGTCTATCCCTTGGCTGCTGTGCTTCCCCAGCTTTGGTGTACACACTTTGTGTAAGTAGCACCTTCTTGTTAATCTTTTGCTAGTTAATCGGACTGCCCACAAGGTTATTTGTAAAGGCGTCCACAAAGTTAAACTGTTATCAACTTATCATAGCGTTTGTTGCACGTGCTTTTGCAACGCACTACCAAACAAGCATAAAGCTCAAAGAAATGTTGTAAATGTTTTGCTTGCAGTGTCTGTAAAATTGGTGACTGTGTAACATGCTTTAAGTCTATCTATTGCCTGATACGCGACTGTAGAAAGAGTTTTATTTTTGCTACCTGCTGCTGGATACATAGCTCACTAACAAGTGTGTTAGAAGGTGAAACCTAATATTGTAACTGATAAGCTTCTAAAGCGCATCGGAGTTTGTTTTGCGCCAGTACCAGTGTACTGTGTATGTGTTTTTCAGTATGTTTTTTAGCTAAATAAGGTCAAATTCCCCTGCAATATGCTTGATGTTAGGAAAGCTTTATTATAGATAATTGCAACATCAATGTGAACTGTAATTTGGTTAAAAAGTATATCTTTAGTAGCTAGTGTAACTTAATACTTCTTGTAGCTGACACGCTTCTACAAGCGTACTGGAGAATCATCTGCTAGTACCGGCTTATTGTATATGGGTTTTCTGTACGATCTTAGCATTTAAAGTAAGACACTCCAGCTATTCGCTCTGTTGTTGTAAGGAATACTTAAAGGTCCACGCTAAAGCTGTCTTTCAACATTCTAACATAGCATAGCTAAGGTCACACGCTGAAGCCTTTTTTAACCTTAAATTGCTCCATAGGCGATTTTTGTAGGGGCTTGCTTCAACCCAGGGAACATAGAGTGTTTTGGTGATAACAGCCGATGGCACCGACTATCTGTGACCCAGTGCTGCACGCAGTACTGAGTAAATAACCAACGCCACCTCCTAAATGGTCAAACGGTCACTTTATTGAGTCGGCCATTTGAAATTTATGTAGTAAACGCTACGCTTTGGTAGCGCTTGTATTTAACATTTGAGATTTTTGTAGTAAACGCTACGCTTTGGTAGCACTTGTATTTAGCATGCAACCGTGCTTTTAATTATATTACCACAACAGGGGACGCTATATAATTCCTTACTTTTATATCAACAAGGCTATGGTAGCACAGCATTGAATTGTTTCTACCATTATATATGTAGACTTCTGTTCTCACACTACTGTTTTAGGTGATGCTACCATCTGTATTTGGTTCAACAACAGATTATTCTTTAGGACATAATGACCCATGCATGAATAGAGGTTGCATCAACCACACTCAGGCTATAGACCCTGTTCCTCCAATTTTATATGTAGCATGCTAACTGATTTGCAATGTTTTTAGAATCCGTGTTATTGCTACATGTAATTGCTAGATTGTAACTGCATTATCTGCCCTATTTAAATGAAACTACCCACGCTATGTCTATTTTTCAGTGAACCTCATTATATGTTGAATAGAAACCTATTTTACCTTGTGTTTGGCCTAGTATTGTGTATTATGCTACCTAATGACTGTGCTTAACATTCTACGTATTTAACCCCTTTGTCTCTCTCTCTCTCTCTCTCCCTTTATGCAACCAGTTGCCCTGCCTGTTCGTAAGGCACTAACATTGTGGAACTGCCCTGTCCTGTTGGCCGGCTACCTCATCCCATCTCATAACAGCCATCTTCACCCTAAACTAAGGAAGTGATTCATATCTCGCCCTGAGAAATAGCCCCACAAGGACAATAAAAAGGAAGATAGTATGTGTTTTATAACTTCTGTCAATAAAAGCTGCACTGTATAAACTTTTGTAGGTTTTAAAGTACACCTTCCTGCTAGGGAGACCAACAGCCATAATCTTCCGATTTCTCTTCTTAGACCACCTTCCCTCATACACCACTATAAATACCTAGTATCCCTTAAGTCCTCCTCTATTTCCAAGACCAGCTACCTCCTAAAGGAATCTATTGTAGCTATACAGCCTTTGGCCACTAAGTGGCACCCTGTCCTAGATCTAGCATTCTGTCTACATATACATCATACACAAATATAGACTCCTTGCTTGTAAAGTCATAGTCCCACTTCATTCCTCTATCACCTTACTCTGTACCAACTCAGCTACCCTCCCCCTATCCCTACTATCAAGACTAACACCTTCTACCCTTTTCCACCTTCACTTACCTTAACCTCAGCTCTCCACTGATTGTTCTCCTTGCGCTCACTACAAGCGCTCACTCCTTCTGTAGCTCTACCCGCTCTGCCTCTAAGTGGCTCACTCCGCTCCCCTACCCTGCCCCCAATTCCCACCCGCCCCAGTGCATCTACATTTATACACACTAACCACACCCTCTATCCTTACAATCAATTACATCAACCAACCCCTTAAAGTGCTACAACCCACTTCCTACTACTCATTATCCAACTGCATTCATCCCTGTATACTAACCTATGTAGTTCTTCTACTATGCCACCTATCATTACCCTCACACACTTTAATCTCTTACTTCTACTATCAGTACTTCTCTTTTAGCTGTACCCTATCTTCTTACTTTTTATGAACACCTTAACCACCATCAATTTCATATCCCCACAAAACAAACCTTGACACCAGCACTTATCTCTTATAGCCATAATCCAACATCCCTTCCTCCAAAGTATTTATTAGCCAAATGTTATAGACTCACTCATATCACATACCACAGCACCAAAGCAAGAAAGCCTAGGAACCTTATATGTAAAGCTTTACTTTTTAATCTAGCAATACAAGTCCACTCCCTAATTGATGGGGACATACACCCAAACCATACAACTACCACACAGCCTACCACACCAACCTCTACTAATGCACATCTGATCACTAAACCTCCTAACTCTCTCCTAATAGCTCACCTCAATATTCGAAGCATTAATAATAAAGCTGCCCACCTACATACCCTCATGGATGTACATTCATTCGACATCCTCTGTCTCTCTGAAACATGTCTAAAGCCAACAATACAAGACACAACTGTCATCCCCCCAGGTTATAGTATCCTCAGACAGGACCGTAACTACAAGAAAGGAGGAGGAGTAGCTATTTTATATAAATCTGAATTACAAGTTACTGCCATAAACTCTAAACCTCCTCTGACTAGTAATGCCGAAATTCTCATCTCCAAATTTCAACAAAACAAATGTAAATCCATTTACATCATCTGTATCTACCTTCCCCCAGGCAACAATATTAACACCTTAGAGGCTATCTTAATTTGGATATCCTCCACCTACCCACAAGAAACCATAATTCTTGGGGACTTTAACATAAACTGGTGGAGTTGCACATCTGATCAGCCTACTACCCATATCAACCTACATGGTTTCAAGCAAACCATTACATCCACCACTAGAACCAACAAACATAATAGCAATGACAGCACCCTAGATTGGATTCTTACAAATAGTCATAACCAATCTTATGAAGTAGGAACACTCCCTGAAGTGATCACTCTCTCACCTATTTAATCAGATATAAGACTGACATTCCAAACCCAGCCATTTATAAGAAAATAAGGTCCACCAAACATTTCAACCCAGACAACCTTCAAAAAGAACTCAAAGCTTGTGACCGGTCACCCTTGAAAAACCTGCCATTGGATGATGCCATTCAATACTTCAACACCAAATTTTTAACCATACTGGATTGTCATGCCCCAACACGAACAATACGAACTAGGGCCAAACCAGCCCCCTGGCTCTCCAAAACTACAAAACAAAAAATCTTCCAGAGAAACAAACTCTGGGCTATCTACGCATAAACCAAAACCCAACAGATCAAATTAAGTTCCGACAACTAAGACATGAAACTAAAAAAGCAATATTGTCAGACAAAAACTTTTACTGCCAGTTCCAACAAACCCACCAAAATAAACCTCAAAAATTCTGGTCCGGCATAAATAAACTATTGCACCCAGGTCGCACTATTACTCCCAGCCCCTCAGGTTCCAATCTCAATAGCCCTATCCAAATTGCCAATTCCTTTAACACTTTCTTCACAGACACCATTCAATCTTTAGCCAAACAGTTATCTCCTGACACTACACATCTGCTGCTAACTCCATCCCTAACAACCCCCCATTATTTCAATTCAAACCAGTTCCAACATCCCTTATCTGCACCCTCATTCAGAAACTCAAACCCACAACCCTTGCTGCAGATTTACTACCTGCAGAATACCTACAAGAAACCTCCAAAGCCATAGCCTACCCCATATCCATTCTCATTAACAGAACTATTTCAGAAAATACTATTCCATCAATCTGGAAAATCTCACATATAATCCCCCTGCACAAAGGTGGGAATTCCAAAGAGCTTTCTAACTACAGGCCTATAGCTATTCTATCCCCTCTAGCAAAAACCATGGAGAAATGCATTCACAAACAGCTACTAAACCACCTACTAGAAAACAACCTACTGGCTACCTGCCAACATGGTTTCAGACCATTTCATAGCACCTCTTCTGCTCTCTTATCCTTCACGGACTGCATTAATAAATATCGTAATAATAATACTATATCCTCAGCCCTCTTCATTGATCTTTCAAAAGCCTTTGACATGGTTAATCACCAACTACTCATAAACACACTAAGAAACTTCTCACTGGATCCACTTGCAATACAATGGTTCCAGTCATATTTAAATAACAGGCAACAGGCTGTATTATGGGAGAATAACCTATCTTCCCATCTCCCAATTACCCTTGGCGTTCCTCAAGGCTCCATACTGGGTCCTCTCCTCTTTTCTATTTTTACTAATAACCTACACCCTGTATTACCACAAGCTACTTGTATCCAATATGCAGATGATTCAACACTCATATGTTCAGCCTCTTCTCTATCACAAATTCAATCCCTAACCCAAGATGTGTTTAGCACAGTTGAAAACTGGCTTCTTCACCGCTGTCTCATCCTCAACCCAAACAAAACAAAAATGCTACTATTTACTCCCACACGCAGAGCCACTCCACTGCATTTCACTGTTACATCTAGCAATGGTACTATAATTACTCCTGATTCCACCATAAAACTACTTGGAGTACTAATTGATAACAATCTCACCTTTGAACCCCACATTAACAACGCTATAAAAACAGTAAACAAGAAACTAGGTTCCCTCTATAGGATCAAATAATTTCTAACTCCACTAGCCAGGACCACCATTGCCCGTACCCACTTAATCTCAACCTACTATATGTATGTCCTATCTACACAAAACTATGCAAAAGCAATCTGAACAAGCTAGCCAGTTCATACAATAAAATTGCTAGATTTGCAAGTAGTTCCACCTATAGAACCCATCATTGCAATAATCTGAATCAACTAGGATGGTTAGAATTGTCAAATCTTATTCTGTTCTACCAACTAACTATTGCCCATAAGATACTGCATCATCCTACAAATACTCCTATACTTACTAACTTAATCTCCCCCTACTTTAACCTGAAGACCCTGCGCTCATCTAATAAAATACAGGTAAACACAAGTAAAACCAATAATCTAGCTGGAGACTCTCTGTTCTCTAACACACTGGGCAAAATCTGGAACTCCCTCCCAAATGACCTAACCTCCCTACCCTCAACTACCTTATTTAAAACCAAACTCAAGCCATACCTTAAATCACAATGGCTGTCCCTGTGTTAACCCAGACTAACTCCCTTGTCACTAGACACTAATCTCCTCATCAACTTCAACTCAATGATCTTTTACTAACAATATAGTGTACAAAGTAAAAAATGATATCTCCGCTCTCCAAAGTGTCCTCTGGCAACGTATAAAACCAAGAATCTCAGAGTGATAAAACCTGAGGACACACCACGAGAAGTTCCAATTCAGCTTTATTCAATACAACATAAAGATAGTAAAAGAGAAGCGCTTTCGCGTGCTGAAAATGCACGCTTCCTCAGATCTCATTTTGTGACAAGAATTACTTGCTTTTTGAATTAGACAATAACCAATGCCAGCTCTTCTTCAATTAAGGATAATTGACAAATTATACAAAGGCTGTTCTTCAATACTAGTGCAAAACTTCCTGCTAAAACCAACCTGGGCGTGATCCTGAACTCACTTTCCCCAGGCACATTCTTAACCATAAGTATATTATAAAAAGTAAACATATTGATCTTTCCAAACCTGTAAAACAATCATACTCATGATAATATTGCATCCACTTGAATGCAGGCGGTTATTATGAACTTAGAAACTTTTTCAATTAGAAAACAAATAAGTAATTCTTCTCATAAAAACAATCTCAATTCACTTGTCTCAGTAGTGTGCAAAAAAAGCAAACAACTCTCTCATTTGTTTAAAACTGAACTATTGGTACTCCGTAATGAATGCGATGTTTGTTTATACAATCCTTTAGTACCATTCGTAGCTCATATTTGAATGCTACTAAAAAATAATAATGTGTACTGCAATTCTATAGTATATACATTAAACGCAGGTTGTAAAATTTCCCTATAAATCTTGGTCATCTTAATTTGTCAGCAAACATGACGAAGCAATCTAATCAGCCATGTCTTTCGACCAAGCTATGCTCTAACCCGACTGGGCTCTGGTGTGTAGTAAAAAACTAAATGCCGCTACTTGCTTAAGCTGTATGGAACTACTTGGTTTAAAAGAGAACAGCTGATCAATGATATTTGTAAGCCTCCAAATTAAGAACTATTCTGTTTGTAAAATCTAAAACATCTCATTCTGATAGTAAAACAGAATAACCAAATTTCATCTGACGTAATTGTCTTGAAACTACAATATTGCAATAATAAAAACTTATAAATGAAAACGTTGACTTAAATTCTGCACACAATGGCAGCTGCGCCATGTATATTATATTTGCTCAGTTTAATTTAAGTCCCTTTTTGCAACTATTTTAAGGTGCAGATATTATCGTATGTAGATACAAACAATTAAATGACATTAAAAACACACAAAAACACACAAAAAGTGGCCTGAATTGAGAAGTACAGAAACTCTTGGTTCCCCTCTTGTCATCTTAACAAGAAGGACCTATAGTGTGAGGAGCTCGCTATGCGAAGCTAATGAATAAGAGGAGGGCCTTCTAAGCTTACAATTGGTGCTACAAGCATCAAGGCTATTCACTATGATGTCTTGCTCATGTACCAAACCCAAATTCTTGTTGAGCTTATCTTTGTGTTATTCTCTTGAAACCTCAACGATTAGATCCATTTAAAAACTTTATAAAAACGCATATAGGTCCTGAATAGGCTATCATTATGGTGCTCATGAGCCCCTTACAAACCAGAGCTGAGTGCACTAACCATTGTTGGTAAAATTAATAAAAAACTAAGATTGGAGAAGCCCTTAAAAAATACTCTTTGCCTATGTCAAGCTAATGACTGAAATTTTATGTGTCAATAGACACTCAGTAACTAGTCAGGCTATGCTGTCAAGAAACTGACTCTCAATTGACCATGAAGTCAGTGTAAACACTCTTGAAAGTCAGAAACTCACTGTGTTCATTACGGTCGTTAGACCCTGCCGAAACTAGGACTAAGTGTTCTGACCCTTCTAGAAACACTTGATCTAAGCATAATTATACAAAAGTGCTGAACATCATAAGATGTGTTATTTTACAGAATTACAAACTAGAAGTTGCTATATTATTGCCTGGTAATTAAAAATAATTCTGCAAACAGAACTGTATTAATGCTTACCTATCGCATAGGATGGGTTTCAATGAAATAAAGTTGTTAATGCCTGGATCCCTATGCGCTCCTGTCTTGAAAATCCACTTCAATTCTAATTTAGCTAAATGGTTAGAATTGTCGCCCATTCTGTTACTTTTTCCTAAGGTTTGTAGTACCCTGAACTTGAACTCGTGTGTAGGATATTCTCCTATGTGTCTGGCTAATGCATTGGTATCTTTGTTCTTGCGTATGTCATAACTATGGTTGTATATACGGTCTTTTAATCTTCTGGTAGTTAAGCCAATGTAGAACGCAGAACAGTACAAGCAGTTAGCCATATAAATTAAGTTACTGCTGTTACAATCATAGTGCCTCTTAGGTTTGAACTCAGACACCATGTGCATGTGTGTAATGCTGTATAGTAGTTATGTGTTTACACATATTGCACTTGGTGCAAGGAAAAGTGCCTGGTGCCATATGTTGAGACAAAAATTCTGCTTTATTGTAATTCCTGGAGAATATCTCTTTAAGATTATTGCAAGTGCGAAAAACAAAAGAGGGTTTCACTCCTACTACATTTCTGATTTCTTCTGTAACTGTAAGGATGTTCCAATGTTTGTAAATTATTCTCCTGATCTGTTCATTATCATTTGAATATTTCATAACATAAGGTATTCTGTTCTTATTATATCTTCCTTGTCTATGAAATCTTCCTGAATTGTAACTTTTAAGGTCTGAGGTATTCTCATTATCATGGGTCTCAGATCTAATGGATGCTTCTGTGTGACTAAGAATATGTATGTTTGGCTGAATATAGGATGTTGTATTTAGGGGTAAAATCCCAACTCTTGCTTCTTCCACCATTTTCTTATCATAACCTCTGGCTAAAAAGATCCTTGCCATACTATTAGCTTCCTCTTCTAGATTCTCTGGGTCTTGAATAATTCTAGATAATCTAGTGAATTGTCCTTTCAGTATACCTGGATAAACATGCCTGGGATGCATGCTGCTGAATTCCAGTATACTATTCCTCCAGCATTCCTTCCTGTGAAGTCTGGATTTAATAATGCCTTGTGAATCAACATATAAGTTGACATCTAAAAAATTAATGTGTGCTCTAGAGTGTTGGAGGGTGAACCTGAGAAAGTCAGTTGTAGACTGTAAGTAGTCGACAAAAGCTTCTAACTCATCAGTAGTGCCTTTCCAAAACAGTAAAACGTTGTCTACAAATCTCCTATATAGACATATTTTATTCATCCATTCATGGTTAAATAAACAGTGTGTTTCCCAGAAATATAATACCAAATTGGCATAAGAATTTGCGCATGGGGTGCCCATAGCCACACCCCATGTCTGCAGGTAATATTTCTGGTTGAAAATAAACACATTGTTGTTAAGTACAGTATCTAACAATTGACCAATCAGGATTTGTCTGTCATTGGAAAAGCCTCTTTCTGTCACCATTATTTCACGAATTGCTTGCATCCCATATTCATTGGGTATGCAGGTGAATAGATTGCAAACATCCAAAGTGACTAAATACAATGTGCTTTGGGTTGAACTCTGTCTGTTCAATTGCTTGATGTCATTCAGTAAATGTTGTGTGTCTTTCAAAATTGTGTCTACTTTGTCTACCATAGGTCTTAACATCTTCTCTATAAACACTGAAATGTTATATGTGGCCCATTGTCTCCCTGCCACTATGGGTCGCATGGGAATGGGTCTTGTCCCCTTGTGTATTTTAGGTAGACCTTTCAACGCTGGTATAAGGGGATCCTCTATATTTAAAAAAATCAAACATTTCCTGGCTTACCTGTCGACACATAAGTAAATCATACAAGTCTGAATGAATGTTGGTGATTATACTGACTACCTGTTCTAGGGTGAGTTCCTTATAACTGTCACCCGATAATGAGTGCTCAATATTGTTGATGTATTCAATTTTGTCTAGTACTACTACCCCCCCCCTTTATCTGCTGCTGTTACTAGCACACTAGGATGTTTGCTCAACTTAGTCAAAGAATGGTATTCTGACTTGTCTAGATTACAAAATTTGTAACATGCTTGGAGGAATAAAAAGTATACATGTCAGCTTCACAGGCTTTGACAAAGCATTCCACCATATGCGGAAGTGGAGGACAAAAAGTACTTTTTCGTTTGAAGTTAAAAGTCAACTTATTCTCATCGGCTGTATTCATAGGTTCAGAGGTGCCAAAAAACATTTTTAGCGCTAAGTTCCTTGCAAATAGCCTTAAATCACAGAAAGTTTCTGTTTGCACACTGGGTTGTGAAGGTATGTAACTCAATCCTCGGTTCAGCAAAGAATAGTCAGAAGGTGAAAGAGTAATACTAGAACAATTAAAAACCAAGTCAGTCAAAAGATGGGTTTCTTCTGCTGTCCATACCTGTCTGACGAATATTTCCTTTTCCTGGGCCCTCTGCTTGTTGATCTCCCTCTGAACCGCTGTTCCGTTCTGATAGGAAAAGGAGCTTCTGGTAATTTATTGAAGACGACGTTGGTGCGTCTCACTGCTCCTGTTCTGTCAGGATCATCAGCTGGTATGAGCGCTGACTGATTCGGAGGCGGTGTATTCTGATCTTGGCCTTCCGATGCTGTTTGTGTTCTCACTATGCTGGCTTGAACCGAACTGGGCGTGTTCAAGTAAGATGGCGCCAACATCAAACCTGTTTGACTTCCCGTTCCTGTTACGTTTGGTCCGGAGAACTCACTATGTTGCCTTCTATTACTATTTGGTTGTGGTCTCACGTTATTAGACTCTTGAGCTCTAGGCCAAACAAAAATACTGCCGGTACGGAAATCTTCTACATCCCTATTAAGCTTCCGTTGTTTAATAGCTTTGAGTTTGTCACTGTAACTATTAATTTGTACTAAAACTTGATTCAGCTTCCTTGTACAAAAATCAGATTTAAAATGCTCTATTATATTGATGTAAAGTTCATCAGTTCTCTTTTGTAAATCTTGTTCAATAGGGTCAAAATAATCAATCAATAAATTGATATATTTAAGACTCACTTCTAGATTCAGGTCTTGCCACTTTTTAAGTAAGTCCGGATAGGTTTGACCATATGTTGGCATGCACAACACTCTCATTCCTCTCGGAATGACTTGAAAGTGTATGCATGATTGTAGGTGTTTTTTCTGCCATGACAGTCTCTGTATTTTAAATAAATTGTTCTCCAATTCTTTTATAGCTTCTTGAAATTCGGTTATGTTGAAATTGTTCAAACTATTATTTGGTTGTGCACTCACCATATCATGAAAGTCCATAGCTAACAATGGATTGATGTTCGTCGGTAAAAAGGCTTCTATTTTCGGCAACTCCGTTTGTTTGATGGGGTTATAGCCAAGCTCAATATCTCCCTTCTCCATAGCGTGAGAGCAGGGACACAAACTTGAGAAGAAACAAAGTAAAAAATGATATCTCCGCTCTCCAAAGTGTCCTCTGGCAACGTATAAAACCAAGAATCTCAGAGTGATAAAACCTGAGGACACACCACGAGAAGTTCCAATTCAGCTTTATTCAATACAACATAAAGATAGTAAAAGATAAGCGCTTTCGCGTGCTGAAAATGCACGCTTCCTCAGATCTCATTTTGTGACAAGAATTACTTGCTTTTTGAATTAGACAATAACCAATGCCAGCTCTTCTTCAATTAAGGATAATTGACAAATTATACAAAGGCTGTTCTTCAATACTAGTGCAAAACTTCCTGCTAAAACCAACCTGGGCGTGATTTCCCTATAAATCTTGGTCATCTAAAGCATCTCATTATTGCAACATTGTAGTTTTAAGACAATTACGGCAGATGAAATTTGGTTACTCTGTTTTACTATCAGAATGAGATGCTTTAGATTTCACAAACAGAATAGTTCTTAATTTGGAGGCTTACAAATATCATTGATCAGCTGTTCTCTTTCAAACCTAGTAGTTCCATACAGCTTAAGCAAGTAGCGGTATTTAGTTTTTCACTATACACCAGAGCCCAGCAGGGTTAGAGCATAGCTTGGTCGAAAGACATGGCTGATTAGATTGCCTCGTCATGTTTGCGGACAAATTAAGATGACCAAGATTTATAGGGAAATTTTACAACCTGCGTTTAATGTATATACTATAGAATTGCAGTACACATTATTATTTTTTAGTAGCATTCAAATATGAGCTACGAATTGTATTAAAGGATTGTATAAACAAACATCGCATTCATTACGGAGTACCAATAGTTCAGTTTTAAACAAATGAGAGAGTTGTTTGCTTTTTTTGCACACTACTGAGACAAGTGAATTGAGATTGTTTTTATGAGAAGAATTACTTACTTGTTTTCTAACTGAAAAAGTTTCTAAGTTCATAATAACAGCCTGCATTCAAGTGGATGCAATATTATTATGAATATGATTGTTTTACAGGTTTGGAAAGATCAATATGTTTACTTTTTATAATATACTTATGGTTAAGAATGTGCCTGGGGAAAGTGAGTTCAGGATCACGCCCAGGTTGGTTTTAGCAGGAAGTTTTGCACTAGTATTGAAGAACAGCCTTTGTATAATTTGTCAATTATCCTTAATTGAAGAAGAGCTGGCATTGGTTATTGTCTAATTCAAAAAGCAAGTAATTCTTGTCACAAAATGAGATCTGAGGAAGCGTGCATTTTCAGCATGCGAAAGCGCTTATCTTTTACTATCTTTATGTTGTATTGAATAAAGCTGAATTGGAACTTCTCGTGGTGTGTCCTCAGGTTTTATCACTCTAACAATATAGTGTGTTAACTCTTTTAGTGTAATATTGACCTATTTCACATACCTCATATATTATTGTCAGTATATCTATACCCAATTTGCAAGTAATATTGTGTTTCTTAATTACTCAGAAGCTACAAATGTAATTTACTAATATGTACTTGACATTGTCTTTATTGTCTTTTATCCCTTACTAATAGGTTTTGATGTAATGTAATGTACCTATGAATTTTTTTTTGTTTTTTCTATTCTAATGTGTGGAGCTTTTCTCCCCAGGCCTCCACAGAAAATGAACATAAATCCAGTTGGACCAGCCCGGTCAACAAATGTAAAATAAATAAAAATGTCGGCACAGAAATGAATCACACCTGGACCCACATTATTCAGAATCTAAGTTCAGTTGAGTAACACAATTTACTTACTAATCCCTAGCATCAGATCTCAGTTCTCAGACTGTGAACATGCAAGTTATACAAACCTATCGTCTTTCTTCTCCTCTTTGCTTCACGACCAGCTCCAACCATATCCAACTCTTTGATATCCAGCAACTAAAATACACAAAAATGTTTTGGTTAAATGAATGCTAGTCATTTTAACACACACATCATATCAATGTGTGTGTGTGTGTGTGTGTGTGTGTATACATATATATATATATATATATATATAGTTATATATATATATATATATACACACACACACATATATATATATATATATATATATATATATATATATATATACACACACACACACACACACACACACACACACACACACACACACACACACACACAGTCTGAACATCTTCATTTGATTGTGTCACAGTTTTGTGAATCTTCAGTACTACATTTGTCTCCAAATCAGAAAGAAGTGCAGCGAGAGGTCTGAGAAGTAATTATTGAGCTTCAACAGCCTAGACAGGTCAACACCTGATCTGGACAACCTACTAAATTCCTTCAAAGTAAATTCATTCATACCTTTGAAATAATCTACCGATTGCCTGCTAATCAAACATTAATCTATAGCTATGTGTCTCTATGCCAAAACACTGTTATATTTGCTTTATTGTGAGTTTTTTGAAATTATAGTCTTGCATCCATTAATCATGTTCTGCTTCCAAATCTCCAAGGTAAAGCCTTAAAACTCATTTCACACAAAGGAGCAGATAAGACTCCTGGTGTATGCCAGGGGGCAGTTAAATGCAACAGAGATTTTATACATCTAAGCAATAAGTTCTAATGGGGTGACACTACCCCAAGGTACTAAGGGCTGGCATGGAATTTCAAACACTCTGGACGGTCCACTAACCTATAAAGTCAAAGAAAACATAAATTGTCATTCAGATCTAACAGCTGTGTAGCTGAACTAAATTACAATGCTTCATTTTCAATGCAGGAAACAGCTGCATATATAGAGAAAAATGAATAAAATATCAAAGTAGAAATGTAATAAGTAGCAATTTGTAAGTAAAGTAGGACAGCAGTGACCCACACCGATCCCAGAACATGAGACAAGGAACAATATGAAGGTAATATTGTCAAAGTAAAATTGAAACAATAGCAGCATATCTATGATTAGACTGAATTACTGCACAGTTTGTATATTGCACTTTACAGTCCTTCAGTGTGTAGGTGAGCCAACTTACTATTGCACATCCATAAAATAAGCCCCTTGATAGGCTAGTTATATAACAGACATCATGGTTCGTTTTTCCAAAGAGTTCAACAGTCTAACGGAGAGTGGAAAGAAACTGTTTTTTAGTCTGGTGGTCTTACAATGCAGGCTTCTGTATCTCCTACCAGAGGATAGGCGAGTGTACAAACCACTGGCAGGATGTGTTGGATCGCTGGAAATCTTTTTGGCCTTGTCTATGCACAGGGATTTGTGCAGATCTTCCAGAGGAGTAAGGGAGGTTGAGAGCCTTCTGATCCTGATTATTACAGCTCCCATACCAGACTGCAATGCTGTTGGTCAGGATAGTTTCAATGGTACCCCTATAAAATGTCTGAAGTATGGAGCTTGGTAATTTTGCCTTCCTAAGTTTCCTTGCTGAGCTTTTTTGACTGTGCTGGATACATGGACTGACCAGGATAAGTTCTCCGTGAAATGAAACTTTGTACTCTTGACCCTTTCCACTGTCATCCCTTCCATTACTAGAGGTTTGTGTGGTACTTCAGATCTTCTGAAATCAACAATCAACTCCTTTGCCTTGCTGACATTCAGTGCTAGATTGTTGCTGACATACCAGACCAGTAGTTGATTGATCTTGTTCCTGTATATGCCTGTAACAGTGGTGTCATCTGCGAATTTGATGAGCCTATTCGTCTCATGTGTGGCCATGCAGTCATGTGTCAGTAGAGTGAAAAGGAGAGGGCTTAAGACACACCCCTGTGGTACTCCTGTGTTCAGGATGACACTTCCGGAGCTGCTGTCTCCCACACAAACCTTTTGAGGCCTTTCAGTAAGGAAGCTCAGAATCCAATTGCATAAATGAGAGTCTATGACCAGTTGAAGTAGCTTCGATATCAGATTCTGAGGGATGACAGTGTTGAAAGCAGAACTGAAACTGATGAATAGCAGTCTTGCTTAGCAGTTTTTGTCTTCTAAGTGGGTCAGTGTTTCATGGAGAGCTAATGTGATGGCATCCCCTGTACTGCGGTTTGTCCTGTATGCAAATTGCAATGCGTCTAGTGACACAGCTAAGATTGAGGCTATATGATCTTTGACCAGGCTCTCCAGGCACTTCATTACCGTCGAGGTTAAAGCAACTCAACTGGTCAGTAGTCATTCAGAGTTGTTGGCTATGGTTTCTTGGGTAGAGGAATGATCGATCATCTCCTTGAAGCATTTCGGAACACTGGCTAGATGGAGGGAAGTGTTGAAGATGTCAGTGAGTAATGGAGCCATTTCTGCCGCATATTCCCTTAGTACCCTGCCCATGATGTTGTCAGGAGCAGTTGCTTTCCTCGGGTTGACACGTTTTAGGGTTCTGGTGACATCAATTGTACTGAAGCTCTGCACCACTGCATCCTTGTCTTCAGGGTTTCTGCATGCTGCTGTTTTGTTGTCAGCAACAAAACTACTTAAGAATTTCAGAAATACAGGAAGCTCCCAGCGGAATAAACACCTTTCAGCCTCAAATAAGAATAAAAGTAAGTCAATAGCAAAGCTGGCTGACTGCTGACCACGAACGTTCAAACTTAGCGTGCATAAAACAGTAGAATAAACAATAACTGTAGTTATAAGCAAACAAGTCTCCTTTTAAAACAAAAGAATTTATTGGCGTACTCCAAATAAGCGGTTTTGCAAATGCTTCTTCAGACCGTTAAATTTTAAAAATGCAATCAATTAAGCTTTTATATTAAAACACTCACATGACAAAACTCTAAATCTGTGCATACCTATTAAATATTTAAAGGAAAAACTTACTTTTTTTCTACTTAAGAATTTGTTCAGTTGGTTCAGAAACTCATTGCTATCATCACATGAAGCTGATGTAGGCTTGTAGTTGGTGATGGTTTGAATTCCTTTCCACAGTTGCCTGGTATCCTTTCTGGTCCCTGAAGTGACTTTGGATTTTTCTACCATAGGATCTTTTCGCCTCTTTGATACCTTTGTTCAGTTTGGCTCTGCCCACAGTTAAAGTTTCCATATCTTGGGATTTGAAAGCTGCATTTCTTACTTTCAGGAGCTCGTACATCTCACTAGTTAGCCAAGGTTTTTGATTTGCCCGTATGGTGATGCCATATAATATAATCCCCATTCTGGAAAATGTGACCGTTTTGCTGTTGATTTTTTTAATAGCATTTTTTTATTTTAAAGGACATTTTTGTTTGAATTTTGATGCTTTTGCTTTTTTTTTTAGAAAAAAATCCCTTTCCTTATTTATACTAGAATATTTAAAAAAATATATATTGCATACATACATGAGTGTGCATGTGCTTATGTGTGTCAGTCTGTGTAGGTGTATGTGCATACACTCACGCAGAAACACAATGTGTTTATTTCTAGAAGCATCATTTGACATTGTAGTAGTTTTGTGACAGGAGATGTCACATTCTATTTTGCATTTTATGAGATGGCCTACAAATAGAACTATATTCATGCTATTTGTCACTAACAGGAGCTGTGACATTTGGGGGTCCTAGTGCAGCTATCAAATAGCATCAGTAGTACTTTACCTATGCTACTTGAAGAATGGATAAACAGCTTCAGTTGGTCATTCCATATGTTCGACAGCATTGTTCAACAAAGGCATATGTATTTCAACAAGTACTAGGCTCTGAAAACAGCTATTGGTCACATAGCTCAAAAAGCACCTAGAAGCATTTAAGGTCAGGGTAACCTGTACTGTTACAAGCATATGGTTTAATATGCACTAGTATATAGTCAAGTCTGACTTTCTTTGACATCAACAACATAAACACACAGACCTGCTTGTCAACCAATGGTTTGAAACAACCTTAGTCTTGTTTTTACAAATGACATTACAGAACAATAACACATGCAAAGGCAAATGCTCACAGACTTTTTGTATTGTGACAAAATCTTCTAGGTAAGGAAACCTATTCAGGAGGCACCAAACAAACAGATAACTCACTTGGAAGTACGGGAAAAGCACAGGACAGCAGTCATCCAATAAAATCTGGGGAGGGAGCGTCTCAGAGAAGGTGGTACAGCTATGTAATTAATACACTTACCAAAATTGAACTTCAAGGAGGTGTCATTGTAACAGTAAATCCTAGCATTATTATCCAATATGAGCTGTGCTGGATCAGACTGCTTTCTAAAGCTGTTTTTGTTCCTTGCAAAGGCTAACATTGCTCTCATATCTGAAAAGGTACTTATATAGGTCGATCAACAAGACTTCTACAAAATCAGTTGCCGATAGGCACTCTCTTCAGTGCTTCATGCTGTCAGATGACGACGGAAGATAATTTTTGCAGTAGAACAACTTTGATGTATAATAGCTGTGTGCTTATGACTTGGTCCATTTTTTGTGAAACTTAAAACTGTGCTTCTGGTAGACAAACTGCTCCAAAATTTCACTACAACCAGTGCTTACTTTGTTTATGGTCTGTACAAGACTTTGTGTTTAATGTGCATTAGAAATTTTATAAAGCAAATAAAATGAGATGGATGAAAGCTCTGTTATATGACACAGAAAAGAAAATACCTAGAAGAGCAATAAAAAGGAGTCTTCTAAAAGAAGCTTTTGCCATACGGAAAGACAAGAGAACCTAACAAGCACCCACCGAAAGAGGCAGTTTAAGACTGACACCAAAAATGTAAGTCTTCTACACTTTCCATAGAGAAGAGGCTTCTACTTCACTGGATCTCACTTCAGGGCGTTTAAAATTGGTCCCTAAAGTACTCAAAACAATTATGAGATAAAGATGCTTCAACCAAAAGAAATTAAATCATCATAACCAATGCCAGATCCTGCTGGAAAAATTCTATAAGTGCAGGGATTCATGCATAGAGATCCAGAATGCAACAACGAAATTTCCAATGCTGAGGTCTCAACCAGTGGACTAGTTTTATCACACCGTTTCCTTCGCAGGTTACTGAAAACCAAGAAGAAAGCTCATCTGCAATGTCCTCTGATAACAGGGCTTTTATATGGATCAAATTTAGTTAATTTACCCAGACTTGAAACAAGAAGAACAGCTTACAATCCTCAGGGTTTCCTTCAGAAGATACATTTTCTGAAAGAGCCATGTGCAGAAATTTTATGAGTGGCCCAAATAATACCTTTCTTGAGATAAATGCAAATGATGCGACTGTCTCTCTACTGTAATTCTGAAACCTGTAATTGACAGTCCTGAAATTACGGGGGAAAAAACAGTGAAATAAAGAGAACAGGCTTTTTGTTGTCCTTTAAAGTTACTTTGCCCCCTTTGCTATGTACACATACTAACTTCAACATCACTATGCTGCAGAGAAAATTTAACACTCCTGAGACACAGCAATCACAGGCTTAGTTTATGCAAATCCCATTTTCATATACTCAATCTTGCTATTTCAAGATTTATTTACTGTCATTTGATTACTGGGAAAATCCGATTGGGTAGGTGCCCATTTTCAGCACAGGCCCGTGGAGAAAAGCTACAAAGTATGTAAAATGACTGTTTTTAAAATGTTTTGAAAATCTTTAAAATAATGCAAACAACTACAGTTTTAAATAATTATAACAAATTATGAAAACATTGGTTAAGAATGGATACAAATTAGACATACTATGAAAACATTGGTTAAGAACAGCTTCGAGTTATATGTCAATAACTTAATATTTAGAGAAATATTTGCCAGTTTACAGATAAATTAAAGGTAAATTAGTATAATACAAACAGGAACTGCAACATGAAGTGAGAGAAAAGCAGGGCTATGGTAGATTTAGAGAGAAAGTCAGGAAATGATAAAAGTAAAAAAGTGAGTAAAAAAAGGACGAGTAAGGAGGTGTTAAGACATGAAAAGGTATTTTTTCACATTTAGGGATATAATTTATCCAGGTTTTGAGCAAAAACAGAGCCAGCGTTTGGCTAGGAAGTCTTTCAGATGGTTTTGAAAAATGTGAGGGGAGGGTATTGACCTGATGGATAGAGATGAGTTCTAGGTCTTCACAACATTATACAAGTACAGACAATGCCCAGCAGATTTGACAGGTTTGTGGACAGATGGGAGTTTTCTGTCACTGGATTGTAATGACCTACTAGAAACATAGTTGTGTAGAAAGCTGTCTAGTGCTGGACAAGCAGAGAGATGCTGGATAATTGTATAGGTGGTAAGAAGCTGTGTACATGTTAGTTGATGTGGTTGTTTGAACCAATTTAAGCTTTTTAATGCTATAGAGTGGTGGACTTTGAAAGGGTATTTGCCACAAATTTAGTGACTTTGGTATAGCATTGTTCGAAGTTTTGATCTTTGTGATACCTGAAGGTTAGTAAGGATGGGAGAGCCATAAAGAAGTGTGGGGGAGGAGGTAAGTAGTAGCAAGTGGAGTTTTAGTTGCATTGGTGAGAAAGTTTTGGCTCTATAAAGTATCCCTAGAGTTTGATGACTTTTTCTTATGCAATTTTGTATATGCAGGTCAATTTTAAGATCATCCACTATCATCCTTAATTTGCTATAAGAAGCAATTGCAATGGTTGTGTTATCAAGAGAGGACTTTAAATTTTGTTTTTACATGAGAGAGGTATTTGGAGGGAAAAAGTAGTAGTTTGATGTGCAAATGAGTGTGGAGTAATCTGCTTACTGTATTGGGGAAGCCTGTTGTACAGATGTGAGAAGGGTACTGGTGAGAACATTAAAGAGGAGGGGACCAAAGATAGATTCTTGTGGTACACTGGTGGTGACTGGGAGGTATGGAAAGAGGGTGAAATGCCATTTTACTGACAGATACCTATTGGATAGGTATCTTCTGAATCACAGAAAGGTGGGCTGAGTTAGACCTAATAAGGATATTTGAAGTAGAAGTTTGCTGAGACAAAGTGTGTTGAAAGCTTTAGACAAGTCTAGAAATATGAAGAAGACTAGTTTACTGTTATCTCTAGCACTGTTGACAGTATCTATATAGGCTAGATGTGCAGTGATAGTACTAAGGGAAGGACGGAGGCTATGTTGTGTGGGGGACAGTAGTTCTTCCTCAGGACATAGTTTAGCAATTTTTTTTGGATACATTTTCAAGCATTTTGGAGAGGGGGATAAGTTTGCTATTGGTCTAAGGTTAGTAATGTCTACTGAATTTCCTCCTTTGTGCAGGGGAATAATGTGCAAATTTTTCAAGAGAGAGGGGGATGTGAGGTTCCTTCACTGACCTATTTATAACAATTGAGACAGGGTAGGCAGTGCTATTAGTTCCTACTTTAAGGTACTCACTTGGAAGGTCATCAGCTGAAGTAGTTCATGGTTTGAGTTTAAGAGTAGTTTTATACAGGTTTTGGGCAAAGGTTTGAAGGTGAAACTGCATGTGGTGATATGTGGCTGTTGGAAAGGGTTTGGGATTAGATGCTGGGGAATCCTTGGTTAGAAATGGTATACTGTCTATGATATAAAAGTTAAATTGTATCACGGTTTCAAGTGACGGAGTTATTGGGAGAGAGGTTAGGGTTGAATTTTTGGCAGGGATGCAAGATTTCTTTAATGGATGTTCAGAATTTTTTAGGGCTGTGTTTACTACTACTCTGAAAGTTATTCTAATATATTTTTTGTTATTTCATTTACTTTTTAGTATGACTGTGAAGTATTCTGAAGTTTTCAAGATATTGTGGCGTTTTATATTTTTTGTCATTCTTTCCATGCTTTTTCTCTATCGTGCATTAGCATTCTACTCTTTCTGGATAGCCAAACTGTACTGTTTTCAGTATTTTTCTTCTTGCCGGCACAAGACTATTTAGGATATTCACAAAAGTTGTAATGAATTCCTTTACAGCATCATCTAAGGGGGGGGGGGGGTGAGGAAGTTTCAGCTTATAGATGATACGGTGGTAATGAACACCTCTGAGTTAAACTTGGAAAGGCTGGATATTTTATAAAGATACTGTTTAAGTGGAGGTCTGAGATGTGTGGTTTAATTTCTCCAAATGTTTTGGGATTCTAATACTATGACATAGTATGAATGGACCCCATTCCTAAGTTAAGGTATGACTAGAGTTCATTAAATTAGTTTCAGTCTTTGATGTTAGCTAACAGTGCTCTTCTCAGCACCAGCAATGTGTCCAGAATTGCCTCCTCCTGTAATTCATATGGGGTAACACATACTGGTAACATATTTAAATACAATTGTAATTTTTTTTTTATTAGACCTGATTCTCCTACTACTGGAGCTGCCTAGGTATCTTTCTTCCATATTTCTCTCATTTCTGCTTTTGTTTTTTTTCACAAACTACTATAACCGCTGCTTCTGGAACTGCTTATAATGGTTTGTTTGTTCTGAGCATGTTTTTCAGGCCATCTTGGACTGGAAGGAGGTTATCTGGACCTTTGTAAGAGAACTGTGTTTGATTAGCACCTGACTGGTAAAGGGAGGCTAGTCTAGGGCTTGGAATAAGCAACCCCCTTGGTCTTTTGAATTTTTGTTTCAAGTTTTAGCTTCTAGTATTTAGGCCCTGCATCTGAGCAAATTTCTGCTTGTTTGTACTCGAGCTGAAGTGAGGTGGGCTACCAGCCACAACTCTGAGCTGATATACCAGACGACTAGAGGCTTCTGAGCTTCCTAAAAACATAAGCCGCCTGTTTTTTTTTTGCTTATTTATACTATTTACTGCACTTTTTTATTGCCTCCCACCTACTTTTGTACTGTATTTATTTGCTGTGTACTAAACTACACTGTTATACTGCAATTGTCTGCTACATTGTGCCTGTAAATCATTTCTTTTTGCTGTTTTCACTGTTTAGCAAGCTTTTCTGTTTCCACTGTAAATATTTACTGGTATTTTTTCACTGTTTTAAAGCTATCTGCCTGCCTGCTCTGGTTTTCCCACCAAGCAGTACTTAACTAATCTGTTAACTGTTTAAATCATTCTTTAGAGCCTCCTGACAGATTTTTTGCTTTTTAAACATCTTTTCTGTGTCTCACTGCTATTTTTCTGCTGTGTTAACTATTCTCCAGTGTTTCTCACAGAAACTAGGGTAGTTAGCAGCTGTAGCACCATCCAGATCCGGGCCTGCTGCTTCTGAATTGTTTACAGTAGTGTAGTTTGTTCTGAGCACATTTTCCAGGCCATTTTGGATTGGAAGAAGCCTATCTGCAGTTTTGTGACAGAACTGTGTTTGATTGGCACCTGACTGGTAAAGGAAGGCTGCTCTCAGGCTTGGAATAAGTATCCTCATTGATCCTTTTAATTCTGTTATTGCTTTTTTCGGGTTTTAGCTTCTGGTATTTAGGCCCTGCATCTGAGCAGTTTATGCTTGTTTGCGCAGCACACAGCATCATGCACTGTCCTGCAATTGTGCACCAAAGCCAGACAGTTAAATTCAACAAATTTTCCCTTAAAACCCAGGAAGAAATAATCATTCACTGAGCTCCTCCATGGTAGTTTGTGAAAAGCTACCCCTAGTGATAACAGTCTTCAACTTAGCATGATGGACAGTTGGACTACCCTTGTTTCTCCTGCCAGCCTTGTTGACTTGGGTCTTTTGAGGCAGTGTAGCAATTGCCTCATGTACACAGACAACTCTCTACTAACAACACAGTCTAGTACAGAGTGCAAGAGATGTATTTACACCATGAATCTAGTATCCACACTCTCTCACTCAAAACAGTAACACAGAAAAGGTTGTCAACTCGTCCACCACTACATATTCACATAGTACTACTACTCATACACACAGTACGCATCAAACACGTAAATCCACATAAGCAGAGGTTCTCTCACCAAACTTTCTGAAACACCAGAGACCTCCAAAATACAAGTCTGCTACACCGAACACAGTCTCCACCAGCACCCATGATACATAGCAGCACAAGTGTCTCACCCACCAACCTGTAAGGCATAACACTCAAAAACCAAAGGGCTGCCTGAGGCAGGACAACCCATATGTTAGGACTGCAGATGCATCCTTGAAGGACATCCAAGTTTTCTTGTCTCTGGAGACTCAACAGTGAGACACACAGATGTCCCACTCACCAAGATGGACAAGGAGAAAGTCACAGTCAGCTACCTGCCCGGTGCTAGGATTTGCCAAATTATGCATGCACTCAGGTGTCTCAGGAACAAGTACCATCATAACTTCGTCATAGTTCATGTTGGTGTGAATGATCTGAGACATACCTCACTGTACTATATGAAGAGAGACATGGTCGAGCTCTCTGAGTATGTGTCCTAGGCAGGTATGTCTTTAGCCTTAAGCAGCATACTACCCTCACCTAGAATGATGCCACAGTATAAGCAAAAAATGGTTGATTTCAATAACTGGCTATGTTTTGGTGTCATACCAAGGAGATCCAGTTCCTGTCAGCCTTGGAAGCCAAGGTCGACAAACCTCACTCATTTGTCAGAGACGGTTTGCATCTGACACCCATAGGCTTTCGACTGCTGGCAAAGGCTCTTGCCTCCTCCATAGTGCCATTTTTAGGCAAGGTCTCGAAAACAACATTACCAACGTGAAATTAACCAATGAGAACAAATAAGGGTAATGCTAGGAGCTTAAACCAAAACTGCACTCCCTGGAAGCACTTCTAGCACTAGAAGATGTAGATACGTGTGCAGTCACAGAAACCTGGTTTAATGCCTCAGAGAGTACCCCGGCCCTGCAAGGCTACAATGCCTTTCACACCATTAGACTGCAAAATGAACGTGTGAAAACCAAAGGAGGTGGTATTTCAACCTACATTAGAGATAAATTCACCTCATGTCTAGTTAAACTGGACAACTCCATGGAGTTACTCCAGGTCCAGGTTACAGTGGGTAAGACTCCCAATTCAAGTCCTACGCTAGCCAGTTACAGATCCTCCTCCATGGGTCACGACACCCACAAAGCCTACTTAACCAAACTGAAGACAATCCAAATTTTACCGAACACACTAGTAATGGAGGATTTCAATTATCCCACCGTCAACTGGGAAACCTACTCTAGCCCAAACTTGCTAGCAGGAACGTTCCTTGACTTTGTGAATTCAAATGCCCTGGAACGAACTGTCCATACCCGACAACAGGAACAATCATTCTAGATCTTGTCATTACCAACATGTCAAACAGGTGCACTGCTGTAACTGTTGGACCCTCATTAGTTAAAACTGACCACAAATCGGTCACCTTCAAGCTGACCACAAATCGGTCACCTTCAAGCTGATACTAACACCAGAACTCACAAGGGGTGAAATCAGACTAAAAAACTTGACCAAGGCAAACTATACCTTCCTAGATGAATGTATAAATGCATTCCAAGCCACACCCCAAGCTGAAAGTGGCAACTATGCTGAAACTTACACTAAAGCTCTCTCTAATTACCTGCATAAGTGTATAAACCCGGCTGTACCAGACAGAATCAAAGCCAGCGCCCCAAGTAAAATCGAGCTGCCATGGTGGACTTCCAGTATCAACAAACTCTACAATAAATGCAAAAAGTTGTTGTCCAAGAAAACAAAGACAAGGACCCTACAATGGAAAAGCACCTTCTTCAGCCTTAACAGGCAAACAACACAGCTTGTGAAATCCTCCAAGAGCTCTTTTGCAAGTACTACCAAGGATGACCATAAGGTCTTTTACAGCTATGTACATAACCTAAAGGGTAGGACCCAAGCATGTGCAGAAAGTACAGTTGTGTACACTTACCATAAATGTAGATGTTCGAGTGTATTCACTGTTGCAGTCATTACATTTGGGTAATCTGCTGGCAGGTTGCCCTCAGTCGGCCTGAATTCCAAAGTCTTGGGTCCTGCGTCGGTTGCTGTCTTCTCTTCCATGACGTCAGGGGTATAAAACATGCAGCCAACGCCATTTTCTTTAGTTTTTCTTGCCCCCGATGTCAGGTGCCCCCAAAAAGGTAGCAATATTATAAATATATATATATATATATATATATATATATACACATCAATATAAACTTTACCTTCATCTACAAGCAAATACACCACATAGGTTGTACAAGATAGAGAAGGAAAGATAGTCTATAGAATGACAGGGGGATGGCAGGAGGGTAACCTGGACTGCAACAGTGAATACACTCAAACATCTACATTTATGGTAAGTGTACACAACTGCACTATGTTCTTTGTGTTTCACTGTTGCAGTCATTACATTTGGGAAGAATATCAAAGCTATGGTTGGGAGGCTGGAGCTAAACAGCATTAGGGGAGGTTATAAGGCCCTGCAGCAGTGCAGTGGCAAAGCCTGCCCTGGACTAAGAGAAGAGAGGCAAATGGTGATGCTTTGTAAATGTGTGAACAGAACTCCAAGTAGCAGCCTCTAGAATGTCCTTGGTTGGTACTCCTCTGAGAAAGGCTGCTGAAGTAGCTGCAGCCCTGGTGGAGTGAGACCTAATGCCCTTGGGCACAGGTTTGCCATGGTGTAAGTAGCAGAAACAGATGCAATGGCTTATCCACTTTGAAATTGTCTGGTTTGAAATAGCCTTTCCTTCTGATCCTGCAGCATATGACACTAGTAATTGCTCAGCTTTTCTTAGAGCTTTAGTCCTGCTCAAGTAGAATTTTAGCTGTTTGTGTACGTCCAAGGAATGCAGAATTCTCTCCCCTTTGTTCTGTGGATTTGGATAAAAAGTTGGCAGATGAATTGTTTGGTTAAGAGCCACACTAGAAATGACCTTAGGCATAAAAGTAGGATTTGTCCTCAGAGACACCCTGTCTGGGTAAAATATGATAAAAGGCTCTACAGCCATGAGGGCCTGTAGCTCTGAAACTATTCTTGCTGAAGTAATTGCTAGTAGCAGAGCTGTCTTGCATGATAAGAACTTTATATCAGCGGTAGCAGCTGGTTCAAATGGAGACAGGGTGATCTTTTCCAACACATAATTGAGGTGCCATGCAGGTAATGGTGATCTTCTAGGAGGCCTTAAATTTTTGTCTCCTCTAAGATACTGCTTTAGTAAAGGATGAGAAAAGATAGGTGGCTCTGTATTGTAATGAGCCTGAAATGGCAGAGGCATGGATTTTGATTGATGAGAAAGATAGGCCTTTGTCAAGCATCTCAGTTAAGTATTGTAATATCTGTGGAATATGTGGTTCTGCTGTATCAGTTCCTTGTGCTTGAGTCCAAGCACAGAATCTCTTCCATTTGTCAGCATAAGATTTTCTAGTACTAGGCCTTCTGGCTTCCAAAATGACACCCATCACAGCTTTATTGAGAGGTGTCGTTTGTATGATTACAGGATTAGCCATGCTGCCAGGTTCAGAGTCTGTAGTTGATTGTGCAGGATCTGATTGTTTTGCTGGGACAGTAGTTGTGGTTTTTGAGACAAGGTCCAAGCTGGGTATTGAGACAAGTTCCTTAGGATTGGGTACCAGTATTGGCGGGGCCAGTCTGGGGCAATTAATATCATCTTTGGCTTCTCTTGACTGACTTTTAGGAGGACCTTGGGTAGAAGAGGTAGAGGAGGAAAGGCGTAAACTTTATAGTTTCATAGTTTAGTACTAGGCTATCTGCCCTGGGGCATTTGTAAGCCTAGCCATAGTGATGTGGCTTTCGCCACCCCATGAAATGGTACAAAAATGCACAGAACAGATTTAGAATACTGTGCCTCTGTCTAGTAGTGACACAGTGAAGGTCCCCTTATATAATAGAATTAGTTTACTGTGCCCCTATCTAATAGTGACACAGATGTGACCCCTGGGGTAAACTTACGATCTCCCATCCACTCATCAAGATTTCTCTTGAAGAGAGTCAGTGAGGGGCTCTGCCTAACATGAACTGGGATCTTGTTCCAGAGCATGGGAAGCCTCTGGGTTATGAATCTATCCCTCCAGCATGTGCTATTCATACTTGTGCCGAGGTTTAAGTCTTTAGCTCTCGTGGTCCTAATGGATTTGGATTTTTTGAGGTGGAGCATGTCCATCAGTTCCTGGTTGGACATGGCCTTGTATGTCAGGCAGAGATCACCTCTGAGCAGGCGGTATGCTACTGAATAGAGCTGGAGTTTCTTTAGTCTGGCAGAATAAGACATATGTTGGAGACCCTTGATCCTCTTGGCGAGGTACTTTTGTGGTCTCTCCAGCTGTTGAAAATGCCGGGTGAGGTACATACCAAATGGGTCATTGTACTCAATCATGGGTCTGATGAGGGAGGAGTATAGGGGTACAATGACATCCTTGGATCTGGATGCGAATCCCTTCATGATAAGGTGTGCAAGTTAGAATGTTTTTCTAACCACTTTGGCAACGTGGGTGTCAAATGAGAGGTCGCTGTCGACTTGGGTCCCTAGGTCTCTGATTACTTTTTCCGTACTCAGTGGGTTGCTGTCTATGTGATAATTTGTGGGTACTTTGTTTTTCCCAAAGGGGATGACTATACATTTTTTGGCATTTAGTTTAAGGCCATGACTCCGGAACCAGTTGTCTGTTTCTGTGAGGCCTTTTTGTAGGATGTATGTGTCCACTGGTGTATTGACTATGGCGCCTAGTTTGCAGTCATCTGTGAACTTTGTCAGCCACAACCCTCCCATGTTTGCTTTAACATCTGAGAAATAAATGCCGAACAAGAGGGGTCCCAGGACAGATCTCTGTGGGACACCACTTGTGACTGGCTTTGAGTCTGACATTGCTCCAGTGATTTTAACTTTATGGGTTCTGTCCTTTAGCCAGTTTGCAACCCATCTATTGACATAAGGGTTTACGTTTAAGCTGTTGAGCTTATCTATGATGCCTGAGTGGGGTATTGTGTCGAAGGCATTAGCCAAGTCCAGGTAGGCTGTATGGACTGCTTTGCCCTCATCAATGGCTCTAGTGACTGTTTCAAAAAAGTCAACCAGGTTCAAAAGGCAGGATCTGCCCTTTACAAAGCCGAACTGGGTGGGTCAAGTGTCTGTATGTCCCCAATGTCTCTGTTTATGAGTTCCATAATGATTCTTTCCATAGCTTTGCAGACCAGGCTGGGCAAGCTGGTTTTTCCAACTGAAGGACAGGGCGTCCACTTTCCATGCTTGTCTGTGATAAATCCTTGTGCAGAATCTTTTCAGTTGATAATTTTGAGGAGAGGCAAATAGATCTATGCCTGGGCTATCCCATTTCTCTGTTATGCTGAAGACTTGTGGATTTAGTTTCCACTCGTGAAGATCCATAAGGTTTCTGCTTAAATCGTCCGCCAGAGTGCTTTGTTTTCTTGGCAGGAATTGAGCTTGAAGATCTATTTGGTAGGTCAAAGCTGTGTCCCACAGTGCCGTGACTAATCTGCAAAGGGGGTATGAGTGTGTGCCCCCTTGCCTGTTTATATACCACGACTGTGGTGTTGTCCATCTTTATCAGTAGTTGTCCTGGATGAAGTAAGTCCTTGAAGGCTGTTAGGGTATTCTGAACAGCTAGCATCTCTTTCTGGTTGACATGTAGATGCATTTGATTTGGTGCCCATATGCCCTGAATGCATCTTCCTGCCATGTGGGCCCCCCAGGCATAATCTGATGCGTCTGTTAAGGTTTGGCTGGCAGGAGGTAGAGTGAAGGCCCATCCTATGTTTTGGTGATAGCCCTTTGCCCACCATAGAAACTACTATTGCAGGCAGGGAATGAGAGGAATCATTGTTTCCAGACTGTGTGAATGTTGACTCCAAAAACTTTTTAGGCACAATTGAAGTTTCCTCATATGCAGTCTTGCATATGGAATTAGTAGGATGCAGGATGCCATGAAGCCCACAGCCTGCAGAATTTGTCTTGCAGAAGACTGGGTTTTTGTTGCCATCAGTTTGAAGTAAGTAGTCAGTTGCCTTTGTTTGTCTGCCATGAGGAAAGCCATCTGGGCAGTTGCATTCAAGCTTGCACCCAGGAATGTTATCTTTTGAGAGGGTACCAGTTGTGATTTCTTTTCGTTTATTGTGTACCCTAGGCATGTTAGAAGCCTTTTCACAAACACCAGGTGTCGTAGAAGAGTGTCCTTGTTCTCTGCTTGAATGAGACAGTCGTACAAGTAAGGATATATTTGAATACTTCTTTGTCTGCAAAATGCAATTACTGGTGTCAGGCACTTTGTAAAGACCCTGGGCGCAGTAGATAAGCCAAAGGGCAGTGCAGAGAATTGGTAATGCATCAAGCCAGCCTTGAATCTGAGGTATCTTCTGCACGACTGTCTTATTGGGGCATGCAGGTATGCCTCTTTTAGTTCTAAAGTCACCAGCCAAACATTCTTGCCCAGCATGGGCAGAAGCTGTTGTAAAGTGAGCATTTTGAATTTTGGAATGTCCAGGTATGTGTTCAAAATCGATAAATCCAGTATTGGTTGCCAAGCCTTGTCCTTTCTGGGTACCAAGAACAGTCTTGAGTAAAAACCTTGTCCTTTTTCCTGTTCTGGTACGGCCTGAATGGCCCCCATATCCATGAGGGACGTAACCTGTTTCTGTGCCTATGCTCATTGTTTTTTTGGCAGATCTGGCCAACCATTTGTCACTGGCAGAGTGTGGAAATGGAATCTGTATCCCTGTAATACGATGTTTAGTACCCACTTGTCCTAGATTATTAACTGCCAATTTTGAGCAAAAAGTGCTAATTTTCCCCCTATGGGTGCTGCCAAAAGATAAGTGCTTGGTGTAGGCAGAGGGAAGTCATTGGGATTGCTTTCTGTAGGTTTGCACTTTATCCCCTCCAGATTTGGAGGTGGATGCGCCCCATTGCTTTGACCTGTATGAGTCTTGAGCCTGGAACCCTTAGGGCGTCTGGATTTGCCCCTTTGAGCTCTGTCTGACACAGGAAAGGACCAATTTGTTGTAGGCCAGTGTCTACTGAATCTTGGTGGCTGCACTTGTAAGAAATCTTTAACAGTTTGCATAGACTTAGCTTTGTCTTCCATTTTCTTTAAAACCTCTTTTGCCGTAATACCAGAGAATCATGCTGTAAAGGTGCATCTAGCAATACAGCTTTAACATGATCAACAAATTTTGTTCCTTTAACCAGGCATGCCTCCTAATCACAGATCCAGTAACTGCTGCCCTGCAAGAGGCCTCTAAAGAATCAAAACCACATTGCAAAGTATGCTTTCCAACTTGTTCAGCTATAAAAAGCAAAAAACTCTGGAAGAGTGCTGTTAAATATCCAAAGGTTTAATAAAATGATAGAATAAAAAACACAAACTTCAGAGAGATTAGCACTTTCGGGTGTTAACCCTTCATCAGATGCTTTCCAACTTGTTCAGCTGCATGCAATAATTCCTGCAATTCTTTATTTTCTGCACATTCTGAAATCAACATCATTTTCTGTTTCAGCAATCCCATAACATGTTGTTGGTACTTAAGCATATGAAATTGGCAGTTTAAGGCCCTGATTGCCAAGGTTGCAGATGTATAAACCTTTTTTTCCCCATCTGTCCAGTGCCCTTGAATCTCTGTTGGAGGGTGTAGGGTTTTTTGCTGTTGAGGCCTTAACACACTTTGGACCCTGTGAAATAGTTTCAGGATCAGCAGCAGGGTTTCTAAATAAACATTTATGAGAGTCAGGGACCCTGTAATATCTGTCAGGCTTACTGGGAGCCGGAGGTAAGGAGTCAGGGGTCAGGCTGGACACCGAAACACATCATCCACAAGGTCTAAAATGGGGGAATGGCTAAAGGCTTGTGCTGAGGGAGAAGGAAATCCCTGAGCCTGAGAAGTCTTGACTCTCCCAGTGAAAATGCTCACTCAAAGTATGGAAGGTTTCTACAAATGAATAATCCTCAGGAGGAGATGCAGATGGAATAGACTCCTCAGCATCAGAATCCTCACAGGGAGGTAAAGATAATTCCTGATCAGAAGAGGAATCAGAAGAAATAGAAACCTATTCTGAAGATTCATAGTCAGTGTCTTGCCTAGGCCTCTTATCTGGAGGGGGATGGGTACCCCTGACCAAGGTAATAAGGTCTTCAGCCATTTTGATCATCTGCTTTTTAGGCATAGAGGCCTGTGCACGTGGCTCAGGCTTCGTTTTTTTAGTTTTATAAGATGTCTTTGCCTTTGGTTTTGCAGCTTTTGTCAGTTTGATATATAAATGTTGAGGTCTGAATACACCCTCAGAAGCCGGTGCCTGCTCAGCGGCTCCAAACCCATCCAAGGGAGATACATCCATCAGTCCAATACCTTGAGTATCTTGCGGCATGCTGGACTCCACATGGGTGTCTGTAGAGGCCTGCGACTCGAAGGTAGCGGGTATCAGGTGCTGCGAAAGTGCCTCACTAAGTACCAGCGAACCGGCAACTGGCTTAGGAGAAGCTTCGTCTGTTTTGGATCTCGACTGCCTTTCTCTGTCCTTTTCTTTGCGTTTTGTATGTACTCCGGTAGTCAGATTGCTATCCGACATTTCTGGGTAGTTAAATCTGTTTCCAAAATACTTAGATGCAAAAATATACCGATGCTTAATAGTGCGTTGGTTAAATCTAGCACAAAACTGACAGCCAGGCACGTTGTGATCAGGGCCTAGGCAAGGAATACAGTATAAATGGAAATCCTTATGAGGTATTTGCTTCCCACAAGTAATGCAATTATTAACTTTTTCTGACATTGGTAAAAAGCAAGAAAAAGTTTCCCCAACGGGGTACTTGGCTTTAGTGAAGACTTCGGTTCTGAAACTCAAACTCGAATATTTCAGTAGTTGGCCGACCGGCACTTGCGAAATGCTTCGGCTTCGGGCAACGCGCGGCAAGAAAGACTAAAGAAAATGGCATCGGCTGCATGTTTTATACCTCTGACGACCTGACGTCATGGAAGAGAAGACAGCAATCGAGGCAGGACCCAAGACTTTGGAATTCAGGCCGACTGAGGTCAACCTGCCAGCAGATTACCCAAATGTAATGACTGCAACAGTGAAACACGAAGAACATCTGGTGGCCAATGGTATCACATACACTGACGCCACAGAGATAGCAAATCTGCTAGCAGATAGGTTTGGCGAAAATTTCACTCTGTTATTCCCTGCTAATTTACAACACACCATCCCCCAAACTCCTCCCACACCTTACATATCTGAAGAGCAGGTCCTCAAAGCTCTGTCCAAGGTAAAGAGCATGGCCTCTATGGGACCAGACAACATCCCAGGCTGCCTTCTAAACAGGCTAAAACATGAACTAGCATCACCACCAAGTACCCTTTTCAATCACAGCCTAACCACAGGCTTTGTTCCTGCAGATTGGAGAACTACAGTTATTATCCTCCACAAAAGTGACCAAGCAACAGACCCGGGGAACTATAGACCCATACACCTGACCAGCCTCATCTGTAAGGCCATGGAAAGTACAGTTTTGTACCTACCATAAATGTAGATGTTCGAGTGGTTATACTGCTGCAGTCTTCACACTTGGGTTATCCTGTCATCAGGCGGTCCCGCAGTCGGCCGAATCCCAAAGTCTTGGTCCGGTGTCGGTTGTTGTCACCTCTTCCCTGACGTCAGTGCGACAGGGGTATAAAAGAGACAGCCGACGCCATTTTCTTCAGTTTTTCTTGCCCCAGATGTCAGGTGCCCCTAAATAGGAAGGCAATACAATAGCTATGCAACAATACCTTAGTAGATAAGCAATAGTAATAGCTGTTAGCAAATACACAATACAGACATGCATCCAATAGATTGAAGTACATGGAGTTGTAACTAACACCCTGGTATGTAGAGGGGATGGAGGGAGGGTAACCTGGACTGCAGCAGTATAACCACTCGAACATCTACATTTATGGTAGGTACAAAACTGTACTATGTTCATCGTGCTATACTGCTGCAGTCATCACACTTGGGTACAATCCCAAAGCTATGGAAGGGTGGCTGGTACTAAACTGGGTTAGGTGATGCTAGGATGCCCTGCAGAACTGCAGTGGCAAAACCAGCCCTGGTTTTTGAGTATAATGGAAGGTTGTAGTGGCTTGGTAAAGGTGTGCACTGAACTCCAAGTAGCTGCCTCCAGAATGTCTTTGGTTGGAACCCCTCTGAGAAAGGCTGCTGAGGTTGCAGTAGTCCTGGTAGAATGGGATCTAATATTGACAGGCACTGCCCTTCCCATGGTGCGAGTAGCAAAAGCGGATGCAATGTGCTATCCATTTGGAGATGGTCTGTTTTGAAATAGCCTTTCCTTGTGAACCTGCAGCATATGATACAAAGAGATGGTCAGTTTTTCTGAAGATCTTTGTCTTATCTAAATAGTAACGTAGCTGTCTGTGAATGTCTAAAGAGTGAAGGAGCCTTTCTCCTTTATTCTGTGGGTTAGGGTAAAAGGTGGGTAAATGAATGGTCTGATTCAAAGCCACACTGGATACTACCTTGGGCATGAAGGTAGGGTTAGTTCAGAAGAGACTCTGTCCTGATGGAAAATGATGAAAGGTTCCACTGCCATAAGTGCTTGTAGTTCTGAGACCCTGCGTGCTGAGGTAATAGCCAGTAAACAAGGCTGTTTTCCAAGACAAGTATTGTAGTTCTGCTGAGAATGCTGGTTCGAAAGGAGGTAGTGTTAACTTTTCTAAAATGAAGTTCGGGTCCCAAGTTGGTGTTGGTGATTTTCTGGGGGGTCTTATATTCTTAGCCCCTCTGAGAAACTGTCTAAGTAAAGGGTGTGAGAAAATTAGGGGATCCATATTATACTAAGCTGAAATGGCTGAAGCATGGATCTTAATGGAGGAGAAGGAAAGGCCTTTGTGTAGCATCTCAGTTAGGTATTGTAGTATGTGAGGAATGTTTGGAATCCAAGGATTTTGACCTTTAGCCTGGTGCCATGCACAAAATCTTTTCCATTTGTCTGAGTAAGTCTTCCTGGTGCTGGGCCTCCTGGCCTCCATAATTACATTCAGGACGTCCTTTGAGAGAAGTGTTGATTGATAATTTAAGGAATTCTCCATGCAGCTAAATTTAAAGTTCTGAGCTGGCTGTGACAGGTTTGATAGTTTTTCTGAGTCAACAGTAGTGGGAACTGAGGCAAGATCCATGGAGGGCTGTGAGTCAAGTTCATTAGTAATGGGTACCAGTGCTGGCGTGGCCAGTCCGGAGCAATGAGGATCATTTGTGGTCTCTCTGATCTGACCTTCAATAATACCTTGATCAATAGAGGTAGTGGAGGGAAGGCATAGACTGTCAGTGTTGTCCAACTGAATGACAGAGCGTCCACTTTCCAGGCTAGGGAGTGATAAGTCCTTGTGCAGAATTTTTGTAATTGGCAATTGTTGGGGGATGCAAATAGATCTATGTCTGGACATCCCCATCTTTGAGTTATCATTGAAAATACTTGTGGGTGTAGTCTCCACTGTGGGGTCTGCCATGTTTCTGCTTAATTGTCTGCCAATATGTTTTCCTTTCCTGGCAGGAATTGTGCTTGTAGTTGTACTTGGTAGGTCAAAGCTGTGTTCCATAAGGTCATAGCCTGTCTGCATAAAGGGTAGGAGTGTGTTCCTCCCTGTTTGTTTATGTACCACATAACTGTGGTGCTGTCTGTCCTTATTAGAAGTTGTCCTGGATGCAAGAGGTCCTTGAAGGCTGTCAGGGCATTTTGCACAGCTAGCATCTCCTTTTGGTTGATGTGAAGATGCATTTGTTTTGCAGACCATTTGCCCTGTATGCACTGTCCTGCCATGTGTGCTCCCCAGGCGTAGTCCGAAGAATCTGTTGTCATGGTTTGGTTTGCTGGAGGTAAGACGAAAGGAAGACCCTTGTTTGTTTGACATGCTTGAGCCCACCATAGGAACTGTTTTTGAAGGCAGGGAATGATAGGTATATCTGTTTCGAGGCTGTGCCTGTGTTGAGACCATACACTTTTCAGGTACCATTGTAATTTTCTCATATGCAGCTTTGCATATAGGATTAGTTGAATGCATGATGCCATGAACCCCAATGCCTGTAGGATTTTCCTTGCAGTGAGCTGGGTAAAAGTTGCTATCTTTTTGAAGTATTGAGTCAATTGCTTTTGTTTGTCTGGCGTGAGGTAAGCCATCTGGGCCATTGTATTTAAGCTGGCACCCAGGAATATTATTTGTTGCGAGGGTATTAGTTTTGACTTCTTTTTGTTTACTGTGTACCCTAGGCAACTGAACAGCTGTGTTACAAAAGCCAGATGCTGTAATAGAATGTCCTTGCTGTCCGCTTGGATCAGGCAGTCGTCCAGATATGAGTAAATTTGTATTCCTCGTTGTCTGCAATATGCAATTACTGATGCCAGGCATTTCGTATATACTCTGGGCGCAGTAGATAAGCCAAAGGGCAGTGCAGAGAATTGATAATGCGTTGTACCTGCCAAAAATCTGAGGTATCTTCTGCGATCTTGTCTGATAGGGACATGCAGGTATGCCTCTGAGGTCCAACGTTACTAGCCAAGACTCCTTGCCCAGCATGGGAAGGAGCTGCTGTAGAGTAAGCATTTTGAATTTGGGTACCTCCAAGTATGTGTTCAGAATTGAGAGGTCTAAGATGGGCCTCCAGGCTTTGTCCTTTCTTGGGACTAGAAACAGTCTTGAGTAAAAACCTTGACCTTGCTCTTTTGTAGGTACCTTTTGAATTGCTTTCATATCCATGAGAGCTGAAATTTGCATTTGAGCCTCTCCCCATTGGTTTGGAGGCAGATTTGGCATGCCTCTCATCTGAGGTAAAGTGTGGAAATGAAATCTGTAGCCTCGGTTAATAATGTCCAGAATCCATTTGTCCTTTGTTATGATGTGCCAATTTTGTGAAAATAGAGCCAGTTTCCCTCCCAAAGGTGCTGCCAGGGCAATTTTGCTTGGCAGGCGAAGGGGGAAGTCATTGTGTTTGTTTTCTGAAAGGTTGAGATCTTTTGTCTCCACCTCTTTGAGTTGCTGTATGCCATTGTCTAGGCCTGAAAGAACCTTGTGGCTGGCCTCTGCCCCTTGGGCGCCTGTACCTACCTCTTTGGGGTCTGTCTGATGCAGGAAAGGACCAGTTTTTTGATGGCCAGTTTCTGCTGAAACGAGGAGGTTGTACCTCTAAAAAATCTTTAACTGTTTGCATAGATTTTGCCTTTTCTTCCATTTTCTTCAAAACTTCCTCTGCTTTGACACCAAATAACACATCTTTCTGCAATGGGGCATCCAATAACTTTGCTATGACATGTTCTGGTAAGGCTTGTTCTTTAAGCCAAGCATGCCTACATATGACAGACCCTGTGACAGCTGCTCTACATGAGGCTTCCAATGAATCAAAACCTCACTGTAAGGTATGTTTTCCCACGTGTTCTGCTGCATGCAGCAAATCCTGTATCTCTTTCAAATCCAGTTGATCTGTCTGAGGGATCAGCCTCTGCTTTAACTATGTAATCAAATACTGTTGGTATTTTAGCATGTGGAATTGGCAGTTTAATGCCCTTATGGCCAAAGTGACAGAAGTATACACTTTCTTTCCCCATCTTTCTAATGCTCTGGAATCTCTTTCAGAAGGGAGTGGATTCTTAGCAGTAGAGGCCTTAACCCCTTTGGGACCCTGGGAAATGGTCTCGGGGTCTGCATTAGGGCTTTTGTATAGAAACTTATGAGTATCAGGAACTCGGTGGTATCCGTCTGGTTTAGCTAGAGCTGGAGGTAAGGAATCTGGGTTTAAACTGGATTCTGAGAAAACATCATCCAAAATGTCTAAAACTGGAGAAATTGCCAGGGGTCTATGCTGTGGAAGAAGAAGAAACTCACAGAGTCTTTTCTTGGAGTCAGAGTAATCTTGGCCTTCCCAGTGGAAGTGTTCCCTCATGGTGTGTAAAGTTTCCCCAAAAGAGTAGTCTTCAGGGGGGGGAGACAAAGGGAATGGACTCTTCAGCATCTGAGTCTTCATAAGGAGGGAAGGAGTAATCCTTGTCGTCAGAGATGCCTGAGGAAATGGATGCTTGGTCAGAGGAAGGATAATCTTCCTCCAGTCTAGGCCTTTTGTCAGGTGGGGGTTGAGATCCCCTGATAAGGGTAATTAAATACTCGGCCATCTTAAGCATCTGTTTTTTTAGGCATAGGGGCCTGTGGGGGGGGGGTGGCCCCGTTTTTCTAACTTTCAAGGGGGCTTTGAGCTTAGCATAAGGCTTGGCAGAGGCAGTTGTCGGTTTGAAAACACCCTCTGAAACCGAAGGTCTATTCAAAGTTTCCAGATCCCCGTCAGGGCTGGCGTCCGAGGAGTGAGGCGGAACCGGATCCTGAGGCCCAACGGTTTCGGTTTGGGGTGCCGTCAGAAATTCTGAATCAGCGGTAGTCAGGGGCTGCGAAGGCGCCTCGCTGAAAACCGGAGAACCGGCGTCAGGCCTTGCTGAGGCCTCGGTATCTGGTCTTGGCCTTGGCTGCCGGTCCTTATCTTTGCGTTTTTTAATCTTTGCTGATGTCGGTTGCTCCGACGGCACGCTACAGTTAAATTTTCTGCCAAAATAATGCTGGGCGAATTCTGCCCGAAGCTTTATTGTACGTTTGTTGAACCTAGCACAAAACCGACAACCAGAGACGTTGTGGTCTGGGCCTAGGCAAGGAATACAATAAGAATGAAAATCCTTATGAGGTATTTGCTTCCCACAAGAAATACAATTATTAACTTTGTCTGACATCGGTCTGAGGCAAGAAAAGCTTCCCCAACGGGGTACTTAGCTTTAGAGAAGACTTCAGGCTGAAACTCGATTCGAAAATTTCAGGAGCTGGCCAACCGGCACTTGCGAACTGCTTCTGCTTCAGGCACTGCGCGGCAAGAAAGACTGAAGAAAATGGCGTCGGCTGTCTCTTTTATACCCCTGTCGCACTGACGTCAGGGAAGAGGCGACGACAACCGACGCTAGACCAAGACTTTGGGATTCGGCCGACTGCGGGACCACCTGACGACAGGATAACCCAAGTGTGATGACTGCAGCAGTATAGCACGATACACATCGTATCATTATGGACTTTACAAAGATAGAGGTGACCTCCAAATCCTAGATTCTACCCAATTCGGCTTCGTGAAGGGCAGATCCTGTCTGGTAAAACAGATGGATTTCTTTGAAGGTGCGACCAAGGCCAGTGAGGAGGGCAAATCTATGCACACAGCATAACCCGACTTGGCAAAGGCTTTCAACACAATCCCACATTGAGGCATTACTGATAAACTTAGCAAACTCGATGTACCCCCTTTGTTGTAAGATGGGTTACACTGCTTGTACACCATGGAAAAAGAATGACACAGGCATTACCTACATGCCAGTTGTCACTCTCCTTTCTCTCTCTTTCTAGGTGCTGTGATTTTTGCCTGAGAACACTAAAGCGTGTGTGGCAAGGTCCCTATAATGGAATGCAGTGTCACTGCTGCTTATAAATTGAGCAGTTCAAGTACATGTATTCTGAGAATGTATACTAAAGTAGAAATGTATAAGCTCTTGCAGGCTTGGCAAAGCTGTGATGCAAACTTTTAGGCAGTAAACATATGTACTAGATCCAAACAGGTACCACATCATAATTTTGCCTGGTATGACAGCAGATAGGTCAGTCTCAGAACGAGTTACTGCACCAAATTAAAAGAACAGCATCAGTGATGCAGTCTTTGGAGACTACCATAAGCTGAAAAAAGTAATGCCCGTCTCTTGTTCAATTAGTAACTTATGTTTTTGGTGGGGGGGGGTCCAAACTGCTCTGCCTTAGGAGAAACAGAGGAAGGTCCACACTATGCTGACACTTCTCTGTTTAAGCGACACCATTACATCATGACAACATCTACAATACGAGTTATATGCTCTTCCACATTCTCATGCATAACAGGATGCTCCTCAATTAAATCTCAGGAATATCTGGAAGCACAGTCCTTAAGCTCCCTAGAAATAATAATTCCACTTTCACAATTAGCACAGAAGTTCTACTGGTGGAAAGATATAACCAATCTTTCCAGATGAAAGTAACTAGCTTGCCCTAGAGTCTCTTAGGTTCATAGGTTTGTACTAGGCTATCTGCCCTAGGGCATTTATAAGCCTAGCCAGAGTGTGTGTGTGACTTTCACCACCCCTTAGGATGAGAATACTACGCCCTTTTAGGGTTTAGTTTACTGTGCCTCTGTCTAGTAGTGACACAGAGATGAATGACCCCCGGGGTAAACCTACGATCTCCCATCCACTCCTCAAGATTTCTCTTGAATAGTGTCAGTGAGGGGCTCTGCCTAACATGGACTGGGATTCTGTTCCAGAGTGTAGGGAGCCTCTGGGTTATGAATCTGTCCCTCCAGCATGTCCTATTTATTTCTGTGTTGAGGTTTAAGTCTCTTGCTCTCGTGGCTCTGATGGATTTGGATTTTCTGAGGTGGAGCATGTCCATTAATTCTTATCAAATGGAAATGACTCACCAGAGTAATCTTGTAGATCATACTTCAATCTTTCAGTACAAGGCCACTGGACCCATCAAGAAAGGTCTCTGATAGAATACGCTTCACATGTGAAACTGGGTTATCCAGCACAACCTTCTACTATCAGCATTACATCTTCCAGTATAGGAGAACCATTTGATAGGTTTGTTTCTGGAGGGTTATCACAGACATTCATACACAGTCTTACATAGGCGCACGCACACACACACATATAGACGCACACACACACACAGAAGCGCACACAGACGCGCACACACACAGACGCGCACACACACACACACACACACACACACACACACACACACACACACACACACAGATAGACACACACACAGACAGACACACACACACACAGACACACACACACAGACACACACACACACAGACACACACACACACAGACGCGCGCACACACACACACACACACAGACACACACTTTGGATCCTACATTACTTATGCACACAGTGCAAATGAGCATGCCTAAGGTGGTCTTGTTTTCCATAAAACTCAACAGCTAGCATACACCTTTTCCATCTTTCACTAAAGAGCAGTTTATAAAGTGAATGATCTCTCCTTCCTTTACACTCGAGATTCACTGTACTCCATTCCAAATGTTTCAGAAAATCTCCCTCAAAGCAAGGCATATCAAAGTGAAATTATTTCTCATAGTTCCAGCTTGGCAGAGATTGCCAGTTTTCTCTGTTGATTCAGCTTACTTCTCCATCATGTGCCCTGACTCTTTGCAATGCCTTATTAACTTAACAAGACAGCAAAGCACTCCATTCAGTCTCACATTTTTCAGCTTACAGGAGAGAACTCCGATTCCAACAGTGAATCATTTTTCTATACAAAGTACTGTACATCCTTAAAAAAGCTGAAAGTCCATCCATCAGAAAATCACTTACAACTGAGAATTTCATAGTATGGACATCTAAATGTTTAGATTTTTAAGCCACTGTATGTCAAATACCAATCATACTGGGTTATTTTAATCACATTTTTGGGTCCAACTTCATTAACTTATCTGTCAAGCTGCAGGTTTCTGCATTTTTAACTGCTAAGACAGTTTCTTTAGATTACAGTTGACCATTATGTAATTTCTAAAAAGGTATTCTATAGTCGAGATAAAGGAAATACTGGTCTCTTTCACAGAATCTGAACTTCCTGATGGAAAAAAGAAGTTATGTACCTACCATAACATTTCATGTTTGTTGTCCATCACCTCGCCTTCCTTCTTGCTGGTTGGGTTCGGAGCCAATCCTCTGCTCCGACTTGGCTGATTACTATAGCTCAAGAGCTTATACTGGCTCAAGGCTAATCCCTATCCCAACATACCTAGCGGTAGCTACCTAGATCTCGTTTGTAATAGCCCACACTAGACAATCATAATAAATTTTACTAAGCTCTTACACATTTAAGGTTAGGAAGGAAAGAGGAAAAAACAAGGCATGGTTAACTAACCTGGTATGTCAACAGGAAACTCAGCCAGTGTAACCAATGAAGGAATTCCTCTCGATCCTCCAGGAAGGGGGGACACAAGAAGGCAGGTGAGATGAAAGACAACAAACACGAAATGTTATGGTAGGTACAGAACTTCTTTATGTTATGTTGTCCCATCTCACCTTCATTCTTGCTGGTTGGGACCACGTCCCCAGCACCTGGCTCTTGGGTGGCTCACTGGAACAAACTCTTCAGGACTGTGGAACCAAAGGATGTCCTATTCCGGGAGACCACATCCACTTTGTAATGAGTGATAAAGGTATGAGGATTTGCCCATTTTGTTGCTGCACAGATTGAATCTAAAGGCAATTTGGCTTGGAAGGCAACAGAGGTAGCTAAGGTCCTGGTTGAGTGTCCTCTGGCCCTCCCTGGTAGCTTCTTTTAACGCAAATCATAAGAATAACTGATTGTGTCTGACAGCCACTTTGATAAGGTCACTTTTGAAACTGGAGAACCTTGTTTATTGTCAGCAAAGGATACAAACAATTGATCCGATTTTCTAAGGTCTTTGGTCCTGTATAAATAAAAACGTAATTGTTTACGAACACCCAATAGGTGGAGTCTATACTCTGCCTTGTTGCCATAATTGGGGAAGAATACACGAAGCTCAATGGATTTATTTAAATTATACTCTGAACATACCTTTGGCAAGAAGGAAGGCTTGGTGCTCAGAGAGACTCTCTTTGTGGAAAATGAGATACGGCGGGCGAATTCAGAAACCTGTCTGGCTGAGGTGATGGCAACCAAGAAAAGGGTTTTCCAAGATAGAAATTTCAAGGGGCAAGATGCTGCTGGTTCAAAAGGTGGAAGAACCAGAGAAGCTAAAACCAAGTTTAGGTCCCAGGGGGGGTTCTCTTATTGGGGGTCGTAAAAGAGTTGAACCTCGTAAGACTGATCTGCACAACTTATGAGACATTATATTTAGAGCCCAAATCTCCTACATGAAAATTGGAGATGGCAGCTAGTTGGACCCTAATAGTAGTTGCAGCTGCCCCTCGTTCGAAGGTTTCAGCCAGGAAATCAAGAATCTTGTGAACGGGAGCAGTGTAGGGATCAATATCATTGCTCTTCGCCCAATAAGAAAACCGCTTCCATTTGCTAGTGTAAATCTTCCTGGTAGTGGGCTTGTGAGAGGACACTAGGATGTGTTGTACTGCCGGGGAAATATTGGGGAGCCTGTCTAAGACTGGAAGTGGAGAAACCAAGCAGTCAGCTTGAGAGTTTGGAGGGAAGGATGGAGCCCACCCGACTTGATGCATCAGGAGGTCCGGAATTGGGTCCAGTATCCAAGGCTCCACTTGATGATGGCGGAAAAACAAAAACCATATCTGATGAGGCCAGTAAGTAACAATGAGGATGATTTTGCAACCCAGCGACTTTGCTTTCTGAAGTACCTTTGGGATTAGAGGGAAAGAAGGAAAGTCATAGAGTAGTCCCAGAGGCCAATCGTGAACAAGTGCATCCCTGGGTGACTGTCCCGGTGGAGGGACTGACATATTGTCTGTCTGAATTGCAATGGTCCCGGTAGGTAGCGAGTCTTGAAGTGCTTGCAGCGCCAGAAGCACCGCTCTCATCTCTAGGACATTGATGTGCAAATGGTACTCGTGAGGTTGCCGCATTCTTTGGACAGTCTGTCCCAGACAAAGTCCCCCCCAACCCCATCTGGGAGGCGATCGTGAGCACTGTGGCTACTGGATGAGGGTCTAGAAAGGATCTGCCCAGAGTCACCTGGGGGGAGACAAGCCACCATACTAAGTCCTTTTTGCAAGATTCCGTGATCAATATTATGTGTGACATTGGTAAATCCTGGAAAGACCACTGAGTGAAAAGAAGCCACTGCAGAATCCTCATGTGGAAGCGAGCCATAGGAACTAGAGTAATTGCTGTGGCCACTGAGCTCAAGTCTTGCAACACTTCTCTTGCCTGAACTCTCTTTTTTATGAGAAATGAAACTTGCTGACGAATGGTTGACACCCTGTCTTGAGGCAGCTTTGCTATCATGTGTCTTGTATCTAAGTCTGCTCTTATGAACAAAAACCAAGGTAACCTATTTTACATTTGTTGACCGGGAAAGTCCGACTGGATATATGTCCATTTTCAGTGGAGGCCCGGGGAGAAAAGCTCCAAATACAGTAATGAAAACATAGTTAAAAAGAATTTTTGACTATTAAGACTCAACTTAAACTTTAAACATAATTAATATACATATTTTTTTTACAAGTACAGTCATAGAGAATACCATAACACAGAGAGTTATTACATAGCTAAACAAAAATTCTTTAGGAATAGTTAAAAAAGGGAAATAATCAAAGCAAGAGGAATCTAAAAAAAGGGAAATAATCAAAGCAAGAGGAATCCAGTACCAATAGACTTAAAAATGAGAAGCAAAAGGGAGACAGTGTCCGTCAGGATTTGAGCATGGACATAGCCATTGTGATTTTAGGAAGGTTTTAGGTTGTTTGAAAAGAGGAGTGGATGTCAGGGATGTTAGTTCTCTTGGAAGTTGTTCCACGGGATAACAATCGAGTTAGTAAATAGGCAGTCCCCATATTTGTTACTGGATTTTAGGGTAGAGACAAGTACTCTGTTTGCAGATCGTAAGGTTAAAAGATTTTGATAGGGGCTAATAAGGTTTTTGAGTATGGGAGTATTTGAGGGATGATGCAGGATCTTGTGAATGATTATGAGTTTCTGAAAAAGAAACTGACTAAGCAGTTCTAACCATCCAAGAAGTTTGAGATTATTGCAGTGGTAGGTACGAAATAGGGCATCAGTGGCAAATCTGGCTATGTTGTTACAAGATGTTGCCAACTTATTTATATTGCTTTTGGAGAGGTTTGCATAGATTGGTGAGGCATTGAGGAGGGTAGAGATTAGGTGAGTTTGGGCAATAGTAGTCCTGGCTGAAGGAGTAAGAAAGGATTTAATTTTGTACAGGGAGCCCAGTTTTCTATTAACCGATTTGATAGTTAGATTGATATGAGTGTCAAAATTAAGATTGTGATCAATTGTTACCCCCAAAAGTTTGGTGGGTGTCTCAGGAGCTATTAATGTACCATTTTTAAAGATGACTGTGAAGTTTATTATGGGGATTTCTGAGTGGGAGTGAACAGTAATTTAGTTTTTTTAGGGTTAAGGAGGAGACAGCGTTGATGGAACCAGTTTTCTACTAAGGTAAATATTTTTTGGGTTGTGGCTTGAAGTTGGGAGGGCAAGGAGGCGGCACAGATTAAGGATGAGTCATCGGCATATTGTATACAGGCGGTTTGAGGAAGGGAGGCTGACAGATTGTTAATGAATATAGTAAAGAGGAGCGGTCCCAAAATTGATCCTTGTGGGACTCCTAGAGTAATAGGGAGCAGAGAGGACAGTTCATTGTCCCAGAGGACTGCTTGCTGTCTGTTTTGTACATAAGATTGAAACCATTTGACTGTTAGTGTATCTAATGAGAGAGATTTAAGTGCATCTATCAATAGTTCATGATTCACCATGTCAAACGCTTTGGAGAGGTCAATAAACATAGCAGAGGATAGGAGATTGTTATTTCGATTTTTATTTATACAGTCAGTAAAGGATAGGAGAGCTGTGGTGGTGCTATGATGTGGTCTAAAACCGTGTTGGCAGTCTACTAGAAGGTGATTTTGGAGGAGATGAGTAAGAAGTTGGCAATGAATACATCTCTCCATAATTTGTGCTATCTGTGAGAGTAGGGCTATTGGGCGGAAGTTTGAAAGTTCACTTGAGTTACCTCCCTTGTGGAGAGGGATAATATATGAAACTTTCCAGATGTTAGGGATGGAGCATTCTGTAATGGTTCTGTTAATTAAAATAGAAATGGGGAAGGCAAATACTCCAGCTGCTAATTTCAAATATTCAGCTGGAAGGAGATCAGCTGATGGGGTACAAGGTTTGAGTTTCAGCAGTAGGTTGTGTATGTGAGATGTGGGGATGGGTTGTAGTTGAAATAGGGGTAATGAACTAGTCGACACAGGTGAATTAGATGTGGACACTACTGGTAAAGAATTGGCTAGAGACTGGACAGTTTCAGAGAAATATTTGTTGAAAGTGTCAGCAATTTCGGTAGAAGAATGTTGAGTCAAATTAGAGGGGGTGGGTGTTTTAGAGTGGCCAGGATGAAGTAATTTATTTATTCCTGACCAGAATTTTTGTGGGTTTTGATATTGGGTTTGTTGGAATTGTAGGTAATACTTTTTTTTGTCAAGGAATATGGCTTTCTTAGTGGCATTTCTCAGTTGACAAAAGTTTAAGTGATCAGTTTGCTTTTTTGTAAGTCTCCATTTAATCCAGATTTTATTTCTAATTTCCATTTTTTGCCTAGTCTCTTTCGTGAGCCAGGGAGCTGGTTTGTTCTTAATTCTGATCAATCGAGAAGGGGCAAGGTGTTCTAGTATTTGTAAAAATGTATTGTTAAAGTATGAGACCGCTTCCTCTAGAGGTAAGTGTTTTAAGGGGGTCCAATTTCAAGCTTTAAACTCAGCTTGAAAGTTAACTGGGTTTAGATTTTTTTGTATTTCGGGTGGTTCTGAAGTTTACTTGATTGGGTATTGAGGTTTTTAGCTTTGTTATAAAGGTAAGAGAGTGGTCACTGATATTTGGAAGTATGCCTGTTTTATAAAACTGGGGGTTACTGTTAACTAGTATCCAATCTAAAGTGGTTTGTTTATTGCTAGGTTTATGAGTTCTTGTAGGGTGGGTGATGGTTTGATAAAAGCCATGAAGGTTAATAAGGGTAGTAGGATTATTGGCAGTGCAACTTTTCCAGTCAATGTTGAGATCGCCAAGGAGTATGGTTTCTTGAAGGAAATTTGAGGAGAGCCAACATAGGATGTTTTCAACGGTATTAATGTTATTACCTGGGAGGATGTAGGAGCAGATAATATAAATGGATTTATTAGCATTAATTAGAAGCTTGGCCAATAGGATTTTGGCATTGCTAGGTAAAGGATGAGTAATATCTGGGGCAGAGAGTTGCAGCTCAGATTTATATAATATTGCAACCCCACCTCCTTTTTTTTTAGGGAAGTCTAATCTAATTATGTGATAGCCTGGGGGGATAATATCATTGTCCTTGGCGGTTGGTTTGAGCCAGGTTTCAGTTAGGCATAGGACATCAAAGGAGTGTAAGTCTAACAAGGCATGTTGGTGGCTAATTTTATTATTTAAACTACGGATGTTTAGGTGGGCTATATGGAGAGAGATTTTGCTAGGAGAGGGGGTGCAGGAGGTGTCTGGATGGGGGGGGTTGGGAATAAGGGATATGAGAATTTGGGCCTGGGTTAGGATGAATGTTGCCATGTAGTAGTAGGTACTGTTGTGGTATAAGAGACAGTTTCAGTAGTTTATCTAGAATAGGGATAGTTCTTTTGGTTTGGAAATATCTGAAATGGATTGTTCTATGAAATTAAGGTTGAATGTAGGCTGATGAGGATGTAATGTTACAATGGGATTTTGAAGTATAAAGGGTGAGAAGGGCAGTTTGTTTTAAGGGGGAAGGAATTTCAGTTAGATGTAGGAATTCATAGCAGGTGAGCTTATAGGATAGAAGCAGAGGGCAAAGTACTACAGATAAGAGGAGCATGTTGGAGCGTGTTTTAAAGTTAGAGATGGACATAGTGAGTGGAGTGTGGTAAAAGATACAGGGAGAGTTGGTATGTACTAAGTGTGACTACAGGGAGACTGAAGTGAGAACAGTGGGGCCGTAACAGGGAGGGTCTGTGTAGTAAGGGATGAGTATAAGGGACTAGGGGTGGGACTATGTTAAAGGATTACAAGAAGATAAAGAGGAAAGGAGGGAGTGGCTTGATAAGTATGTAGCGAGGTTAGTTAGGTTAGTGGATAATGACTGAAGGGGCGAGGTTTAATGAAGTATAAGGTTAGTTCCAGTGGGGGTGGGTGGGATTTGGGGGTAGGGTAAGGGAGCAGAGTGAGCACGCAGGGCTGTGTTTTCTCTTAAAACTAGTGTGTTACTGAGTGCGCTGTCCAAGAGCTTTATAGGTTACCTTGGTTTTGGTTATAAGTTACGTTTTGGTAACCTGGTGGACTTTTTTTGAATCGTTTCTGCTCTTATGAATGTAATAGACTGACAAGGCAACAAGGCAGACTTTTCGTAGTTTATTGTGATGCCTAGCTGGGAACATGTTTGAATTGTGTAGTCCCGTGCTATGATTAGTTGATGCTCAGTGGTCGCAGTGAGGAGCCAGTCGTCTAGATATGGAAACACCTGGAATCCTAGACGCCTCAGTTGAACCATGACCAGTGCCATACACTTGGTGAACATCCTGGGGGCTGTGGTGAGACCAAAGGGCAGAGCTCTGAACTAATAATACTGGCTTCCAGTCAGAAGCGTGGGAATCTCCTGGATCGCCTGTCCATTTTTGGTGGTAGTATGCATCCTGGAGATCGATGGAGCACACCCAACTGTCATGACCCAAGAAGGGAAGAATGGACTGCAGTGTTACCACCTGGAACTTCGTCTTTTGTACAGATTTCAGAAAAATAGCTACCACCAAATGCAAGTCTCCAGGCCCAAAAAACAAATATAGTCCAAATGTAAACAAACCAAAAAAGGACCAAGAGCAGGCTGCAGATTCCAGTTTCAAAATAGTTTATTCAAGAACAGACTACATCCAAACACAAAACAACATTAGCACTTTCATAGGTGTGTACCCCACTTCGTCAGGTGTAACAATGTTTCATTTAAACATTTTATACTCGAGAAGTGCTGCAAAACAGCCAGTGACTGGTCACATGATACTTTTACTTAAAGCCACATAAACACATTTCCTTAAAGAAAGTGGTACAAATATAAAAGCATACATAAAAATGTATTGAAAATACACATGAAACTTTATTAAAAGTATTAAAATATATATATTTTAAAAAATGCATAAAAGTATAAACACATATGAAAAACTTTTTCATCGAAAGAGTGGTCTCTTCTTTAAAATAGGCTTCAGAGGTATATGGTCATTTAAACCATGCCCACAGTCTGCTTTCAGTCTAACAATCTATTTGGCTTTTAAGGCCTCAGTTTTATTGCGGACATCACCACCTCTGATATTCTCATTCACCCTTACTATCACAATAAACTTAAAAATATGTCCATCATCATTGTCACTGACATGCTTAGAAAGTGCACTAACTTTATCATATGATATATATGTTCTCTGATTCGATCTTTAAGTGCCCTATCAGTTTTCCCAACATAGAATTTAAAACATTTCAAACAATGTGCAAGATATACCACATGTTTAGTATTACATGTAGCAGAAATTTTAAAAATGTATCCCCTCTTTCATCTGGGTGCATAAATTTAGTACTGGTGTTCATCAGTGTTGTTTGGAATTTCTTTCTTTTCTTCACCACCCTTTCAGAGTAGCCTTTTAAATTAGAGGCTCTCCAATTGGGGGAGTTGCCGTTTTACTTAGAGTCTCACCCCCTTTTTTCTTCTTTTTCTTTTTCCTTTATATATATATATATATATATATATATATATATATATATATACATATATATATACACACACACACACACACACACACACACACACACACACACACACACACACACATATATAGTTAACTTTTATTTGTTGCTAGCTGTTACAGCCTTGTTGGTAGTGTTAGTTGTGTGTTGCTAGCTGTTACAGCCTTGTTTTTTCGCTGCTTTGTTACTTAAGTTATCCAGCTATGTCCAAAGAGTCTAAACCCTCTGGCTTCAAAAAATGCGACTCATGTTGCCAAAAAATGTCCGTTATGGATGGACACACGAGTTGTGTACACTGTTTAGGGGCTGTTCACCTGCAGGATTCTTGCTGTATCTGTCATGCTTTCAATTCCAGAGTCCTGCAGGAGAGATAGAAAAAGTTAATTTTGCATGGCCTTCTGAAGAACCCTCAAGATCCTTCATCTCAGGGTCCTCAGCCAGCCAAACTGTCTGAAAAATCCTCCAAGTCATACTCATCGGTTCTGAGCTCGGAACAATCTAAATTCATGGTCAAACCCTCGGCTCTGTCATTTCCCAGTGTTGGCTCAAACAAAGCTAGGTCCTTCGGCAGCTCCATCAGTGTCTTCGGATCCAGTCTGGGCCCATAAAAAAAACAGGTCTCCTCCTTTGGAGCTGGTGCGCTCTGCTCCACAATCTCCTTTGCTGCAATCTGGGGCGGGCAGTCACCGGTCCTCTTCTCACTCCTCTCGATCCTCCAGGCTTTCAGATCATGATGTGAAGAGAGTGGTCAACAGGCTCCTCAATTCACAAGCACTTGCCAAATTACTATTGATCCCAGCCCATAAGGAATTGGCTCCTTCGGTCCATCCAGCTTCTCCATCGGATCCTCCTTCGACTCTCTTGAGCTCGGAGTGGGAATGCATGGAGGTCATGGTGGTGGAACCGTCAACTCCAGTTACTTCTCCTTTATCGGCTCCGACACCCGCTCCGATCTCCTCGATGTCTCAGTCCATCGAAGGGATCTGGGCGCCGAAGCTCTCTTGCCGGCTTCATGGGGGGAAGTGGCATCGGACCATTGTCCAACCCTGCTCTCCCTCTCGAGGCTTTGGCGCAGGTGAGCTCGGCTCCCACATCACCTACAGAGTTGTCGCTCTCGGTTCGCAGATCATCTCCGGGCTCTTCGGAGCCAGAGGCTCCAACTCGGGACCGTGGCACCTTCGAGGGGATGAGGAGCGTGCTGTCTCCTTAGACCGCTCCACCCTCGGCTCCATTGGCTTCCTCTCTCTCAGTGCTGCCTTTGACCCTCCTTCTGCCTCCAAGCATAGGGAACCTATGCCCCAGGATGCCCCATTGGGCGACCTCACTTCTTCCGAAACCTCCCCCGAACACTTGGAGGCCCCTCAGAAGAAAAAAAATGTAAGAGGAAGCATCTGGACTCCCCTGGGTCCATCACTTCAGACACAGACTTGGATGAATCAGAAGGGTGCCAATAGTCTCCCTCTGAGGATGTCTCCTTTTCAGACATCTTGGAAATCCTTAGACAGAGAGGTGGCTGGAAGTCCCTAGCCCCTTCTGAGGATGAGTCTGTCTACCCGGACGCATTTGGTTCCCAACCCTCCACCTCTTGGGTTTCTCCGCCTTTTGACCCACTTTTGCCTGTAGTGAGTCGAAAGGTGTGGAGCACTCCAGAGACCATGAAACCAGATCCGAGGAGACTGGATAAATTTATAACTGCACCTGAGGACAAATCCTTGCTTTCCAAAGGGGTTTCTGTTGATGCCATGGTGGTGGCAGCAACCACTAAGCAGGAACTTGAGGAAACTTCATCTGTCCATCCGCCGAACAAGGAGTCCCATACAATGGAGAGGTATGGGAAGCGTATGTTCCCTTCAGCAACCTTTACTCTCAGGTCGCTGAATCACTTTTTACACTTCACACGACTTCAGAGGGATCTCCTAAAGGAGTTAGGAAACATCCTGCAGGATCCTACAGCTGAGGAAGTTGCGAACAGGACGGCTTCCCAGCCTGCGACCTTGACTTCAGTGGTTAACTCCTCCATAAGTCTCATTTCTTATGCGGCAGATGGAGCAAGTAGGGCAGCAGGTACTGGAGTTTCTTTGCGAAGACACTCCTAGATGCACCTTTGTCAGTTTACAGAACCTTTCAAGTCTTCCTTCACCAATACCCCCTTTGATGGCTCGTCATTGTTTGGGCCTCAGGTAAGAGAGACTCTCACCAGGTGTGAACAGGATGGCAAGACTCTCTCTGCCGTAGGAGTCCGTTTTTCCACTCCATCTAAACCCTATCTTAAAGGTCAGAAGAGTGGAGAGATGTGGTATCGAAAATCCCAGAAAGCTTCTCTTGACACACGTGGACATTCTTCCCCCAGGGGCAGAGGGGGAAACAACAACAACAAAGACGTCGGCTTCCTGGCAGAGGGGGTCCGCAACAGCAGGGCGACAGAGATATGTTCTCTGCTAGGCCTTCCCAGCACTCCTTAAGGTAGGCCTGACTGTCCGCGTCTGGAGGCAGTCGGGGGCAGACTATCATTGTACCCAGCAGCCTAGCAAACTATCACGAAAGAAGCACGGGTACGGTCAATAATATCCAGGGGTTACAAAATTCCTTTTTCCCAGTTACCCCCCCTCACTGATGAAGGCTTAATAATATACAAGCCGAAACCGGTCTGTTTGGTATAATGCATTTATGTAATTGACTTTTATTCTGTCTCCATCGTCTGCTGGTCAAATTTTTGGAAGAAAAGGAAGAACCCTCTAATTTAAACGGGCTTAAAGGGGAAAGCAAGGCCTGAGAAAAAAAACGACGGCCAAGATCAACAGCAACCACGGAAGAAGGTCGTTGGACTAAAGGGATAAATATACACTCTAACAAAGGTAACGAAGACAGTAAAATCCTGGAAAAGAAGACAATATATATGACAAAACTCTAAATACTTAGCCTGAGCCAATAGTCACAATCTCGAAGCTGCAAGGGGCAAACGAGATCTGGGTAGCTGCCACTAGGCATGTTGGGATAGGGGTTTGCCTCGAGTCAGTATAAGCTCTCGAGCTATAGTAAATCGGCCAAGTCAGAGATGGGGATTGGCTCCGAACCCAACCAACAAGAGCGAAGGCGAGATGGGACAGCATAACATTGTTAGTTAACTTCTCCCTTACCTGCACCAGCTAATTCAGTTGACACTGAATATCTTTCTTGGAAAACCCTTCTTCTAGATGCACTCACCACGGAAATATTTTCAGGCCCAGAAGTCCTGACATATACGCCATTTTATACAATACTCCACAACAAAGTAGTACCACAAAAAAGGAACCATCCTTCATACACAGAACTGTTTCAACTCATAAACATCCCATTCAGCTTCTACCCTTCTTTCAAAACTACCAAAAAGAAGGGAAATTACTCAGGAATGCCCCCAGACAACTAAAATACTACATCAAGAAAACTCATTCTTTCAGAGACAGAACAGCTATTTGTTTCCTTCTGAAAAGGAAGACTGCCTGCTTCCAAGTGGTTGACCTATGGTAGTGCCTTTTTAAGTAACACCACAAACCTCTGGAAGGCGTTTTAAGACATTACACAGCGAAGTCGCTAATTTTACCAAGTGCTTTAGGAATGCAACTGCTAAAGACATTTCTGAAGCTATAACATGGACCACACTTTGCACTTTCGCCAAGTATTACCTAAGCCGGAGGCTCAGGCAAGATGTAGTAAAGGATTTGGCACAACTATTCCTACACAGAATCTTGCAACTGTACACTTTCAAAGGGTAACCAAGTGCTTCTTGGGATGTGATACCCTCCTCAAAGGAGAGAGTACAGTTGTATAACGGGTCTATATTAGATGAACGAAAGTTCATCTTAGCGAACGCTGAAATGAGTGAATATCCAGATACTCGAAACTGCAACTGTGGGGGGCTGTGCCCCCCCCCAAATATCTATTCCAACTCCAAGATCGCACTACAGTGAGGAAAGGGCAAATATTCCCATCTTCACTGTATTGCAATCTCACAATTGCGGTTTCGAGTTCCGCAATATTCACTCGTGAACGTTCGCTAAGATGAACTTTCATTCATCTAATATAGACCCTTGTATAACATACTAACCATAGCACATTCTTTAGTTTCCCTTCTTCCCTAAAAAGGGATGCTGTATATGGGTGTGGGGTTATAAGCTCTTTGAGAAATTGTTAAAAATTTTCATTGTTCCATTACTGTTAGTGTTTCTTACACCTTCTGTTTCTGTGTATACTTGGTAATTTTTGACTATGTTCATATTTCTACCTGTACATTACCTGACATTGCCTGTCATTAAACTCAAAGGAACAAAGACAGCACATGCAAACACTTGATTTATATGACACTTTGTCCATCTACATTTACTTTCACAAATGCAAGCTCCGTTTTAGTCTTCATAAGGAACAAACAAGTTTAGGAAAAATAAAACAGCTGGACTAACAAAGCTTAGAATATGGATGAACCCTAGCATTATGCTACAGTAACATTTCCTGGAAATGATGCTACACTAAAGCTGATAATCTCTTCTGAGCAACAATCTCACTAGCGATTTGAAAATATAATTTTTTTTCCTGTGCTACCATTACTTTATTACAAAAGTGACATGGATTAAATCATGTAAACAGACGCTCCAGAAAGTAAAACCTGCATACAACGAGGAACATTCAGGCACTATGAAATGGCCGGATACAGAAGACTCATTTTCTAGTGAGTTCAGATATCACAGGATAATGTCTGGCACAGACTCGTCATCCGCAAACTCTTCACATGTTAGTCGTTTGGTTGCCTTGTGCATTTTTTTTACACATCCCAGCCATCAGCTTATATAGATAAAGCTCCAGTAGACAGTAGAATCTGCATGAAAGAGCATGATTAATTAATTTGGCTTGCAGACTGTTGTAGCTACTCCACCCAAAATGATCCAGGGATTTATCATGGTCTGTCCACCAATGACTGATGTGCCTGCTTCCTTTGCTACATCCTTAAAGCCTTGAATTATTAAGGGCACTGACTTGTCTCATTCCTTTTCTATTAGCTTATTATTGATTCCAAGAAACATTAGCATGTTATCACACGTTACTCCCCATATTATAAAGGTCACTTAGGACACTGGCACAAGATATAAAACGCATCGTGTAAGGGTCATCAACAGGATAGGTGTAATCTGTTATCTGTACCAGAGGAAAAAAAAAAAAAACATGGCAGAGTAGTGGTTCCCAAACTTTTTCGATTCTCGGCTCCCTTGCTGAATCCAGGTTTTCCCAAGGACCCCCCCCCCCACACACACACACACAGCGTGCATAAATTGCATATTTCATTTATTTGACATTTGTTTAATGAGGCTGCCTGACTAGACAAGGAGACCTGGGGAGAAAAACTCAAAACTACAATAAAAAGACAATTGCCAAAAAAGTGTACATTCTGCTTAACAGCATAACACTGATCTACTAGGGTTGAGAGATAAGCAAACCTAATGGCAACCTTATTAACTTTAAAACAGGTATGAGGCTTCTGACTACTCTCCAGAGGGATTGAGATTAAATAGTGGCTTGTGGTCTGGAAGATAGAGGCATGAGAGGGTGGGAGATCATTTATCCTAGGGGTAGGATTGTTAGTGGTCCAGGTAGAGTGAGCTGCGCACAACCAGTGGCTGTACATCTGGGGAAATTGGGATTGGCAATCCCAAGCTGGTGACAGTAGCCATCATGGGGCATATGTGTGGGAAAGCATGGAGTGCTCCCACTGTGATGTGGGTCCCCACATCAGCTACCAGAAGCAGGACTGAAAACAGAAACATCCCCATGGCTGCCTTACAATGGCTGCTCTTCAGATAGCCTTCATTCAAATGATGGTAAACTAATGGGCAGTGGTGGTGGTGGTACCAGGTAACTGGAGGGGAGAAAAAATACACACCAACTGAGAGGCTGCAGTAAAAATCCATTTTATTCTCTTTATGTCCTGTAGGTGATCTTATGTTTTAAAACAAGATTGTTACCTGCACTTTATAGCTCCCACTACTGAAATATTCAGCTAACTGCAACAGTCAGCAAACAAACCCTTCCACTTATTCCAATTTAACACTTCCTAAAACTGCAAACAAATAACACTCCCCCTACTGACATCACCCTTCCTATAATCTTCTTTTTTCTTACTTTCCAGTCCACAGGTAACATATTTTCATTTTCAACATTCCCTTGAACTGCTCACTATTTATTATGTTACTTATTCAAATACTGGATTACTGCGGTGGTGGTGCTGCGGTAGTGCTATCGCCTCATAGTAAGACGTTGTCCTATTCGATTTTCAGCTAGAGCGTCTTCTGTGTGAAGACATGCGTGAATGGGCGTACCTTCGTTGAAGGTTGTACTTCAGGGCCGGCAACTCAGCATGTAAAAATCTACTGCCAATCATTAGTGGACCAGAGTTCCGCTGTGGCGACCCCTAACCGGGAAAAGCCGAAAGACACAACAACAACAACTTATTCAAATACTCATCGGTTTTCTTCTATTCCTATTGCTAGCCCAGCTGACTAGCTTAGTTACCATACTCACCTTTACAAAACTATATACTACAGCACTTGAAAGATTACTTTTGAGCCCATGCATCAAACTCTCACTGTAAACAAACTCATCTCTCTATTTCTCCTGATCTTTTCTCTCTCAGTTTTATTCTCCTACAAAAATTCCTTTTGGTCATCCAGTTATTTCAAACATAAGAAAAAAAAGGTGCAATCTGTCAATATGTATAATTTAATACCATATAATTATGGTAAACATGTCGTAGCTTTTTTTTTTTTTTTTTTTTTTTAATTAATTTATTTATTTAATGTGTACCATCAGCATATATAGAAACAATTCTATCCATTTACATAAATGTGCATAACTCCCAGTAAATGCAATGGACAGTTTTGTCTTAGAAAGGACAGAAATTAAACTTATGTTCTTTTTTTCAGAAGTCATATAGCTACCTCTAATGAAAACAGAAAATATTGAGGCTTGGGAGACCATTATTTTGAAATGCCTGCCTTTCAGCTTTTCCTGGTTAGGGGTCACCACAGCGGAACTCCAGTCAGCTCATGATTGGCAGTGGATTTTACAGTGCTGAGTTGCCAGCCTGACGCCCAACCTTCAACGAAGGCACGTCCATTCATGCTCGCACCTACCTGCATGTTTTTAACGTCACTCGACTGTGGGGAGGACATGCAGACTCCACAAAGAAGGCGCTCCAGCCGAGAATTGAACAGGAGAACCTCTTGCTGTGAGGCGACAACGCTAACCGTGGCACCACAAATACCTGTAAAAGGTTGTATTTGGTACCTATGTAAAAGAGGCCATATGTCAATCACCAATTGATAGTTCTTAACAACCTTTCTGGAAACTATACTTGGATCGTCAAGAACATCTGTACCTAAAAATACCATTCCTTCCTTAACGAATTACATAAAGCAAACAACGAATCTGGCTGGGCTATACTATATCATGGACAGTCCAAGAATGTATGAGGATATCATCCTTCTATTGACAGTAAAGTAATTTTCCATAGAAATACACACAATTTCTATACCTGGTTTAATGCCATCTTGCTCCATATTTATTGTGGGAATGTACTGCATGCATGAAAAGTAGTCATACAGCCAAAACTTATACAAGAAGAGCATTGTGCAATTTGACAACCTACACAGTCTGATATGCATGTAGACCTATGGGGTTGTGTTTCTGCAAAACATAAACATTTTCGAATAGCATTCTCTGGGCAATATATTTGGGTATTTAGGTGGCAACTCCACATGTATTGTACTTTTAGGTAATTTAGTTATAAACTCCACATATAATGCTACTTGGTGGAAAAAGTTACATTTTCTAACAGCAATTGCTGGGCAATGTTCCATATATCTTGTGCTTTTAGGTGGAAAATTTGGAACAGCTGTCTGTGTCAGAAAAAAGAATATGTAGATGTTTGTTGAGACTTAGCTCTAAAACATATTTCAAGTTGTCAGATTCTAATTGATGAAACGCGACAATAGGTGTGTAGTTCAACTAAAATAATAATAAAATGATAATCCTACAACCTTAAATAAGGGTCATGCATTCATTTATTTCATAAAGTTCTACAAAACAATGTTTCAACTCATCTCTCTCTGATACACACACACACCATTCCTCTCAACCTGGAAACATCAAAAATCTGGAAAGGCCCATGAAAAATAGGTACAAATCTGTACGCTGATTAACATCTAATTTGCATACATAATTATGTAACCCTACCCACTCCATTAGAATTGTGGGATACCAACTTTCAAACGCAAACTGAAGAACAGACAACCAGAACATGGCACCAGAGTCCCCCTGCAGCCATTCTAATGTCCCATTACCTGGCTATTTCGCTCCATTTACCATAAACACTAATGCATGCATACTGATTTACTTCTACAATGACTATTTGGATTTTATTTTTACATTTTACAGCACAACAATGCAGAAACACTAAAAGACAGCATCTGGTAAACAAAGCAATACTGTCTCACAATGAAAATAGGCTTGACATTAAAACTTCTCTGCCCTTGAAACTCACATTCATTGAAACCCACACCACATCCAAAGAAAATGCATCTGGCCAGTGGTGGATAAAGATTAACTTTGGGCTGATTTCAAATCATTGGCCCCTTGCACACAAAACAAGAAACATACATGTGTTCTTTTCTTTATATACCTTCCTGACTTTATTAAATTATATTCCTTGTATAATACAACATACATGTTAGAGCGCATTTTAAATTTATTGTCTGAACATTTTACCAGTAGGCTGTACTGTAGGCAATGAAACAAAACACATGAACCAATAATGACAAAACTGCCCAATTCAGAACATTTCCATCATAAAAGTCTGCTTCCACACCCACACTATAAATAGAATGACAGTAGTGTAAGCCATAGGCATCTTGCACAGCGTCTCGCACTTATTTTCAATTTCATTTTTTGGGGGGGAGGAGAACAAAAGATCAAAAACCAGGGACACATTTTAAACATTGCTTGTATAATTTTGTAAAGTTGCTAGAATAAAATGTGTTACCATCATGCATTTCACTGGCAAGTTTTGAACCCAGGACCCTATGCACTACTGTCAGAACAACATACCACTATGCCAAATCAGCAGCTGCCTGAAAAATAGGAAGACTAAAACTTAATAGCCATCATTTAGTGAATTAATTTAACACTTCTCAACATGGCTCAACCTCAACACAAAAAACATGGAAAAACAACAAAGCCAATAATGGGGGAATACAAATTCAGTTCTCACTTCTCACTCACCATAGCTCTGAACTGTTAGCACAAAAACAATAATGGGGAATACAAATTGTGTTCTCACTTCTCATTATAGCTCTAAACTCTTAGCACAAAAAAATTTACTTAGTTCTCATCACAGCTCTCAACTCTTAGTACAAAAAAAATCTGGACAAAGCTCAGAACATAACTTTTAACTCTTAGCAGAAAAAAGATGGTCTCACTTCTCATCATAGCTCTTAACTCTTAGCACAAAATAAATGTAGACAAAGCTCAGAAATGGTGGTGGCTAGGGATATTAGGCTCTTTTTACCCTGTACCAAAGGTACAGGGTTTGAGCCTGAATACCTCTAGCCACCAAGTGTATTATATGGGGGCATTTTGACACACACACACACACACACACACACACACACACACACACACACACACCAAGCTTACCCTGAAAAACGAGTGGTTCCAGCTTCAAAGCTTACCCTGAGTAGTTCCCATTCCTCTGTCGTTGCTTCCTGCCATTAATCCCTGCTCTGCTCGCAAACTCTGCCCTGAGTAGTTCCCTTTCCATTCCTCTGCTTAGCAAACTCTGCCCTGAGTAGTTCCTGCTTGCAAACTCTGCCTTTTCAGCTTCTTGCCATTAACCTCCTGCACACAGTCGCACACAAGTTCCTCTGCTGTTCCCCATTCCTGCCAGCTTGCAATTCAATTCAGCCAGCCGGAAATGATGATGTGAGCTCCTTGAGCTCAATTCTGACTGGCTGGTAGCCTGACGGGGCTGACATCATCATGCACGTGATGACATCAGCTCTAACAGCACAAAAATTTAAAAAAAAAATCGGAAATGACGGGGTACCACTCAGGAATTGTGGCACCCCTTCATTTGGACCCCAAAGCTCGGTAAAAACAGAGTAATTCGGAATGGTTGGGAGATCTGACACACACATACCTGCACAGAGTCTTCATTCTTTCTGGCCGTACCCGCCGCAGGTCCGATTCTTGTTCCCCGACCATAATCCGTTTGCTGCCATTCCCACTCGCATTTGAGCAGCCATGCCCAGCCAGAAATGTGTGAGCACCTTGCTCAATTCCAACAGGCTGATAGTCCTGACAGAGCTGACGTCATCACGCACATGATGACGTCAGCTCAAACAGAGCGAAAATTAAAAAAAAAAAAAAAAAAATCGTAAATGAAGGGTATTAATTTGCAGTGCCCCTGTGAGGAAGCTGCGGCTGCCCAGGGTGCCGCGGCACACACTTTGGGAACTCCTGACTTAGAGAAATAAAACATGTAGCCATTCCAGTACCTAGTCTTGGCATGACAACTGCTAGGAAGTGCTCATCTTCTTGAAAGTGATTTTCTTGAAGTGTTTGAAGCAGTTTCTGTAAAATATCTTGTGACACTGCACCCACTGTCCTTGAATGAAGTGACTAGGGTGAGGTGACCTTCTGTCCTTAATGTCCTCCTTAGTACATTCAATGTGACAAGACAGCAGTCATTTAACATCCAGGGAATGCAGCTTCCTATCAAAACAGTAGTAGTAGTTGGTTTTGTTTTGCACCTCCTGAAAAGGAGATTCTCTGAAAGCACAAATCTTGAGACATAATAAGTATGGAGAAACAGTGTTGGAATTGCACCAAAACAGGTAAGAATTTTGGGGGACAGGAGACATGTAGTGTTTTGCATCACCACAGAATTGCTCAAACTCTGTGTAAAATGCATTTATATATGACATAATTACAAAGCCTGATATCCTTATCAGTGGTTTTTTCCCCACTTTTTCAGACCTTTGTAACTTCTTGCTCGTCTTGTCTGTCATGGCTTTCTGCAAGAGTTTTCTTTTTCATAAGGGGTAAAATTATGCAATTATTTACCATAAAGATAAAAGTAGTAACATATCTCCTAACTTTTGATATGGTCCTTTGAAAAGCTGTGAAAGATATGGGTACAGTCTTGATCTGCTCAATTATTCATCACTGGATGGTTTCACTTGTCGGAATAGCTTCTAGGATCAGTAACCACTGACTTGACATTCCCTAACACTTCTCCATTACTTCAGTTTTCTTACGGCCACTACAGCTGGGACATGATCCGATGTAATCCTTAATCAGATAGTTCATCACTTTCAGGCAATAGTTATCAGGCTATGCACCTTCACATGACTGAAGAGACGAGGAAGAACATGGGCATTGTTATAATGTGTCTGGCTGGTATGAAGCTGACAGTTGCAGAGGATTCCCAGGTATGCTTGGTGACATAATACATGTGGATGTGCAGTAGGGTATTGTGAGGGGGTGCCTCCACTTCTGAGATACTGCTCCACTACAACTCCACTGTTAAATGCCTCTCAGGCACTTGCTCTCTACCCAGCACATCTCCTTGCCCTCCCCCAAAGGAAATGAACTAACACGTGCCTCCATTTCTCAGGTAATGCCCCATTATGACCCTCATCTACAACGTTACTGGAAAAATGCCTCTCACGCTCTTGCTCTCTTCCAGGGCATATCTACCTGCCCACCCCTAAGGAAAATGAACATCTGCCTCAGAATTCCTAGTACCCAGGCCAGTAGCCAAGCCATGGTCATCTGGGCCACAATCAGTGTTTTTCCCTCTACTCATGCAGCCAAACTTCTGTCCACTTTGTAGCTTTTTCTGAAAATCTCAAGTTTCTGCATGCAGGGCATAGATATCTCTTTATGCCATCACCATCCGGTGACTAGGAATACAGAATGCAAATAGGAACATGTTCAGAAAGCTGACCATGGAAGTCAACTGACGGCAAAGGCAAATTCTAAATGAACAACCACATTAAACTAACCAACAAAACATTGTCATCAATAAAGAGGAAGATTATTTACATTGTTTTTAAAGGATATTTGAGAGGGTATGTATTTAGTACCAAGATGACAGATGGCAGCGAGCAAGGTTAACTCCCTTCCTCAACAGTAAAGCAATACACAAAGTTTCTTAATCTGTGATGCTGTTTAAATTATGTCAAAGTTGTAGAATGTTTTCTTGCTTGCTTGTTACCAACTATCTCCAGATCTGTACAGAAAAAAAAGTTTAGAGAATACAGGAAAAAGGCAGATGAAAGCATGAAAGAGTATATTGCAGAAATCAACACTTATTTTCAAAGATAGGTGAGTGGATGTAAGGTTAACACATACGAAATGTTGCAGATCTTTTGGTCAGGGAATAAGTCCTTAACACTATGCCTGATGACATGAAGATGTGGGTGTCAAATATGACATGTGAAGGAAAGGGGACCTTTATCTAGCTAGCAGGTTGCCACTACATAGGAAGGGATGACCGAGCACTGCAAATGGGTATGGGGAAACCCCTGGGGCAGCCTAAGCAATGCCAACAAGTTACGCAGGACAAGGGGAAACCATACATACAGGCCATGTCCAAGTTCTGGGTTTAGATGTTTTCACTGTAGCTAAATGTGCCAAGTATGGCCTCATTGTCCACTAAGGCAGGACAGGGGAAGGGGGACAAAGATCTCAGGAAGCATCAAGCAAGACTGGCACTGCGACACTGGTGGGTTGTTTAGAGGCAACATCTGTACCCAACTATCACAAAAGTCTTTACCCTATCCTGGAAGAAGAGAAAGATGCCATTGACAAAAGGGAGATAGCCACCGACAATCATAGTCGAACCTGCAATGGTCAGACAGGGGCACTTCTGGCCTGAGCAGTCCAGTCCAGTTAGGATTTTAGGTGGAAAACCTTTTCAGACACCTTTAGTCACAGCTTATATGGGCTGGGAAGAGGGCAAGGTAGCAAGGAGTTAGCTGTATTTGAGGACATTTCTGCTTATGTCCCAACAGGGAATGACTTGACACTAAAGTACCTTGTGTGCATGCTACTACACACAGCCAAGTATGGAGGCAAATCCATGGGGAAAGCAGTAAGAGACCCAGCCAGAGCCCACACCTCCATCTCCTCCCATTATGATCATGTGGCTACTTCATCAGGGGAGAACTGGGCAGTAGCAGTGACTGGGAACAGAGTCACAGCAGGAGAAAGGTACTGGGATTCCCTTGGAAATTGGCATTTCTAGGGGAGAGGTAAGTCACAGCAGTCAGACAGAACTTGCATCACTTCTTGCAGACACCATTGTCTGCCAGTATCCCATGGGCGTTCACCACATGAGGTTTAAGGTATTATACAGTGGAGACTCTAGCTTAGCTGGGCATTTCTTGGATTTTTTTTCTGAATGGCTTGTCTGTGTGATCTTCTCACCCTTTGGTTTGGATGTTACTAATGTTAATGGAGATCAAGCTTGGTCTTAAACTTTGTGTTTCCAAATACAGCCAGACAATCCACTTACAGTGTACTGATGAGTCCGAAAAAAAAATGTTGCAAGTCTACAGCTAGTAAGGTTTAGCTTTAGTGGCCTGAATGTACTTCTAAAGACTTAAAAAGTGAAAAGTCATGTGCATTCAGAAGACTTGTAGCTGAAAAAAAAGGTGTGTCCTAAAGGGGTCATTTGCATACATTTCATGGTTCTCCGCTATATGAGGTTTAAGGTATTACAAAGTGGAAGACTCCAGCTTAGTTAAGGCTTTCATAGAGCCTTTTTGTTTAAAAGCTTACATCTCCAAAATCATTCAACATTTATGGATACATGACTTCCAAGATGGCTGCACACTGACTAACAGCTTAATTCTAGCTCTCCCAATGTGAAAACAGAAACTTAGCAGAGAAAGCTAGTGAACCTAGATTTCTGGATACATTTCAGTAACTGGCTGGTAATTGCATTGCCTGGATGCCAGGAAAAAAAATACAGAGGACCTGAAGGAAAATCAAATACAAAAGGTGACGATTAAAACTGAGTGAGAAAGTACTGTAGCTGTTCAGTAAAAAGAAGTGCAAGCTCCAGACTTGACTTCCAGTAAAGTAGAGAAAAGTATAAAGCAAATGCACAAAGACCTGACAAAAATAAATTAAACACTGAAGGAGTGTATCAGCTCAGACATCAAAAGGCTGGAAAAAAATGGAAGAACCTTTAAACAGATATTCAGATACGGTGATACAACTGCAAAACTCAGAAGTCAAAATGAAGAAAAGGCTGGCTGAATACAAGACTGTACAAGAACAGATGCTTCAAAAAGTAACTTAGAAGACAGAGCATATAGGCAAAATCTAAGATTTTCTGCTCTACCTGAGAAGCTGGAAGGAACAGACTGTATTAATTTTATGAAAGCACAGATAAGCAACTGGACTGTTAATCCAGAACAGGAATTGTTAATTGAAAGGGCACACTGTGTATGCTTCAAACCTGGCTATGAGAAAACAACCTAGACCTTTAATAGTAAAGATGCATTCTTACCAGCAAAAGAAGTTAATTCTGACAAAACTGTGGCAGAAAGGCAAAATAATAAAAGTGGGAGACAGCAGAATGTTTGTGGAGAATGACTACTCAATGTACACCATGCAGAAAAGGAGTACATTTATCCCATTATTCAAAGAATGCTGAGAAAATGGCGTGAGATTCCAACTGCTGTACCCAACTATCTTCAAACTATTTTTCCCTGCAGGAATAAAATTATTTTTTTGATGAAGTACAAGTTAAGGAAGAAATACAAAGGTTTTTCAAAAAATAAATAAGTTGCAAAGCAGAAGGAGAGCCTGTTTCTTGTTCTTATTTTGGCAATAAAGATCACTGTGCCAGTGTGAAACCTTTTCCAGTTTTTCAACGGAAAATGCTTGAGAAAGGGAAAAAAGCGAAAGAGTTGATGAGAAGAATTTAGAGTAGGTTGGAAATAAAGCAGAGACATGGTTTGGGAAAAGGAGATGACCAGGAACAGAACAAGAAAATCTGGAAATATTGGACTTTCCTGGACTTTGTTAAACTTGTAGGGGACTCTGCATATGCCCTACTTTATGTCATTAATGTTTGAAGAATAAAATCAGTAACCTGAAAATTGACAAAGGTGGGATTACAAAGTATTAATTATATTTTTGAAACATGACAGAACACGAAAGTCTGGAAATATTGGACTTTTTGGACTTTGTTAAATATGTAGGGGACTCTAAAGCATATACATTACTTCATGCTATTAATGTTCAGGAAAAATACCAAGATGATGAAAGGAGGAGGGAGAGTGTCAACTGCAAGTCAAAAACAATTTTTCTTAATAGTACTGCTTAAATGGTGCCTGATTTTCTTTGCATGTGATAAAGTAAAAGTTTTCAAGTTCTTTTAAGTGTAATGGGGATACTAATGTAAATAGGTGCTCCTGTTTCTTTTTCTTTTGTTTCTTTTATTTTCTCCCTTCTTCTCTCTTTCTCCTTGTCCAGTTTTAAGAAATATAGCCACAGCAATGTAAATATATTAAAACAAGGATCTGGTTAAAGACAAAAGAAAATTAGTATGCTTTTTCTCATTCTTGCATACGGGAATGACTGGGTTAAGGACATTATCTTAATCTAGTAACATGTTTTATGAGGAAAACAAAAAAAGAATATTGAATATTATAAGGCTTTTTTTTCAAGTGAACAGTTTTGTGTCTGGTTTGCATGTCTCTAGCAGACAATTTGATAACCTGATAAAGAGAAAAGGCTTGCGAAAAATGTTTTCTGAAAGCATTCAAGTGTTTTCCCAGCTGAGAGAGCTATAAAGATAAGACAAAACAAGAACACACTTAATAGAATCACAGCTTCTACCATGCATCTTAGCATAGATAACCTTTCTTTTAGGTTAGCTCGACGCTGTGCTTGTGGCTGTCAGTTTGGAACATTTGCTCCTATTAAGAGTGTAAAACTTCAATATTTGAAGATGCACACAGTTTTGTGTGTATCATTAAGTGTATAGGTTTTAGAGGGTACTGTCTGTGTGTGCAGTTTTGTTTCAGGGTTTTCAACACAACAAAAAGTTCTGCAAGATGCGACACAGGCTCAAATGGAGATGCCAAGAAACAACTCTATAAAAGATTAACCTGCCAAATAGTACATACATGCAACACAAATGTGGAAACTAGACATTTAAGAAAAAAGCTGTTATACATAAAAGGTGGGAATAATCTCTCAACAATATGATGCTTTCTATACTGTCTTTAAACATTAATGGCCTCACATATAAAGACAAAAAAGAAAGAATAGTGAACTATATTTAAAAAAATGTAGAGTGCAATAGCTATGCTTCAGGACACACACTTGGAAAGAACTGAACATGTGACTTTGATAAAGAAAGGTTTTCAAGATGGTTATTCAGCGGAATACCTGGGGCAAAGGAAGAGAGGAGTACTTATATTAATTGCCAAGAGGAGCTCCAATAGTAATAGAAGAGGATGAAAAAGACAATAACGATAGATTTATAGTACTAAGGGGCTACAGGTAAGGGAGAGTCTTAATATGCACCCAGTAACCATTTCAGATCATGTGCCAATAATAACTAAAATAAAAATACAGGCTAATGAAATAAAATGTGATGCTGGGGCTTTCCCACCTATCTGCTGAAAAGGGAGGAATTTAAGGAATGGGTAGTGGAAATGACTCAGGAGCTATTAGAGAATATATAACTTTCTTCTGAAAAATATAGCTAGGGAGTGGGATAAAAACTAAAGAGGAATTTAAAAACAGGGTGGAAATAAAAGGAGATATGGTTAAGAAGTAACAAGAATTACTTAGAGGGACTGATAAATGTTAAAGCATTGGAAAATAGAGGGAAATCTCACAGAACAACAACAGTAGCAACTGCAGAATGTTAAACAGAAAATAAGGGATTGTCTTAATAATATGCATGAGTTTAGAAAGATTTCTGTTAAGCAACAGTTTTTTGATAGTAACTCTAGAGCACAAACTTTTAGCACGACGACTCAGGCAACAGAGAAAGGGATGTCACCAAGTTTATGGAGCTATGAACAAGGGATCCTGTAGAAGTTTTAGAAATATTTTGGAAATTTGATGAAAAAAAAGTTTGCATACAGCAGAGAAATATGGAAATCAAGAAAAGGTACAAATGGAAATGTTTATGGAAGAATTAAATATGCCAAGCATAGAGGAACAAGAGTCTCAATTACTAACAGTTAGGGTAGGAGGAGATGAAATAGAAACGGTGATGTATAACCAATCTACAGGAAAGTCCCCAGGAATAGATGGTACTCCTGTGGAAATTTGGAAGCTAGCAGGGAAAAAAAATTGATAAAGATCTGGAAGGTTTTGTTTAACGGTATTTTAAGAGAAGTACCAACATCCTGGAAGAAAGTGGTGGTATTTATCAGATCCAGCTTCATACAGGCCCATTTCAATATTAGACCATGATTATAAAGTTTGTGTCTATAATGGCTAAATGAATGGCAAAAGTGATGCCAGAATTGACAGATATAGATCAATGTGTTTTTTCTGGAGGGGAGGCAAACATTTAACAACATTAACAGAACACTGATGATCCAGATGGAAGTAGAAAATAAGAAACTACACTGTTCTTGATGGTACCTAATACAGGGAAAGCATTTGACAGAGGACGCTGGGACTTTATGACTAGAGCAGTGGAAGCATTTGCATGCCATGATAAAATTATAAAGTTGATTAGGAGAATATATGAGGGATCAGAGGCAAAAATTAAAATGTGTGGGGTCCCCTCAAATAATCTCTGCTTGAGCAGAGGAACTAGGCATGGGTATCCTTTCTCTCCTTTATTTGCATAATATCTTTTTGTACCCTTCTCCTGACTGACACCTTTCAACAATGACATCCTTTTGATGCTTTGTAAGCTCTCTGCGAACCATGGCTTTTTCTGTAGCAGGCAATTGAATAAATGTCAGGGAAATCCTATTAGGACAGCTGAACTTTATTTGGGGTTAATCGGAGTCTCTTTAAATTGATGGCAGGTGTGTACCCAAGAAGACTGAATGCTGTACTTAAAGCAAAAGGTGCTTCAAAGTATTAGTTTAAAGTTGTGGACACTTACACAACCAGCTTATTGTACGTTTTTTTTATTTTTTATATTTTTCCCCCAACAGATTTGCTTTTCAACTGAATTGTACAGGTTATAGGTCACATTAAAAGTGGGGAAATTTTTGAAATGATTTATTGTGGTCTCATTTTTTATATCACAAAAACCTGGCATTTTAACAGGGGTGTGTACACTTTTTATATCCACTGCACATATATCCTCCCATTGTTTCTTTGTTAAATGCTTATCCAATATCTCCTCCCAATCCTTTCTAAACTTCTCATATCGAGTCTTCTAGTTATCATGGAATATTTTATATGCTGTACTAATTATTCCTTTTTTAATGACAGCTTCTGTTCTAGATTCCAAAAAAACTCTACCAGTGCTGGTCTTTCATTTAGGACCCCCTATTTTTTTTTCTCTTTTCCTATACTCTAACATCAATCATTGATAAGGAAGGCAATCTCTAACCAGCAGTCCAAATAAATTCTTAGCATCTTCCCACTGTATCACCTTTCCCTCTCTAGTTATATGCTCCAAATACCTTGGATCCTTTGCCAATTTTCTCTAATAAATTCCAACTCCCACTTGCCTATGTCCCTAATTGCAGTCATCCCTATCCGCAAAATCTCCTTTCTCCAATCCCATGTTCACTTAGTTATTAGGATACATTTTGCTACTTTATGGATATAATATTCTGCATGATTACTGTTATCTTCCTTAAAGGCATCATCCAAAATCCCAGTCTCTCCTTGAGCTTTCCCCTGGTTTCATCACCATCCCTTTCTACTTTGAATTATAGTTTTCTGCTTGTGCTATGTAAAGGAGCCTTAACTGCGTTATCTCTTAAATACCCCCTTTAAATTGTGTAATCCCAATCCACCCTGTCCTACTGGAAGAATCAGCACACTCCACTTGACTCTTGCCATTTTCCCCTCCCAGATAAAGTCCTTCAGCTCTTTATTAATTGCTATCAACAATTTCTCCGGTTGACAAAAATATACCTGATTTGTGTATAAGACTAATGGGAGTAAAGCATTTAACTGCTTGTACCTTCCTATCCATACCCATATAATAAAGCTTCAACGTTCTCAGCTTTTGTATTATCTTTTTAGTCTCTTCCTACATATCCTTAGCTGCCACACCAGAATCGTTTTTAATCCATACTCCTAAATACTTAATTTTATCATGTCACCATAAATATGGATACTGCTGAACCAGTTCACATGTGGGTACATAATTTATAGTTATTGCCTTTGTTTTACCTTCATTAATGTTGTATCCTGAAAACATCTGAAACTGTCAAAATGTTCCACAACACTGTAATAACGCTTTTTGGTTTTGTCATGTATAAAATATCATCTGCAAACAGAGCCAGCTTTTCTGGGCTATCATACCAATTATATCCTTGAATTTCTGAGTCTCTTATTTTCTTTGCCAATGTTTTAAACATAATGCAAATAAAGAGGAAAGAGAACACCTCTGCCTGGTTCCTCTGCTCAAGCAGAAATTATCAGAGAGAACTCCACCCACTTTCATTTTCACCTCCAATCCCTCATATATCCTCCTAATCAACCTTAGAATTTTTTCAGGAAATGCAAATGCTTCCATTGTCTAGCTCATAAAGTCCCAGCTTAGTCTGTCAAATGCTTTCGCTGCATCAAAACCCACCAAAAGCAATGGTATTTTCTTACATGCGGCTTCCCTGTGGAACATCAATGGTTTGTTAATGTTGTTAAATGTTTGCCTCCTCTCCACAACACCACATTGATCCATATCTTTCAACTTTGGCATTACTTTTGCCATTCTTTTAGCCGTTATAGACATAAGCATTTTATAATCATGGTTTAGTAATGAAATGGGCCTGTATGAAGCTGGATCTGATGGATCTTTGCCCTCTTTAGGTACTACAGCTTTCACTGTTTTTTTCCCAGGATGTTGGTACTTCTCTTACAATACTGTTAAACAAAACCTTCCAGACCTTTATCAGTTCTTTTCCTTCATAGATTCCAAATTTCCACAGGAATACCACCTTATTCTGGAGGACTTTTCTGTAGACTGGATATGCATCACAATTTATATATCATCTCCTTCTACCCTAAATCTTAATAACTGAGCCTCATCTACTTCTAACCTTGGCATATTTAATTCTTCCATTGACATTTACATGCGTCTTTTCTTGATTTCCATATTTCTCTGCTTTATACAGACTTTCAAAAAATTCTGAAATATTTCTAATACCTCTACAGGATCTCGTCACCTTCCTTGTTATATAGGCGCCCTAAGCTTGGCGGCAGACGTTTCTCCTTTCTGTTGCCTGAGTCAATGTGTTAAATGTTTCTGTGGTCTCGTGTTATCAAAAAACAGTTGCTTAACAGCAATTTTTCTAAACTTGTGAATACAGACGAGGTAATCCCTTATTTTCTGCTTAGCATTCTGCAGTTGATCCTCCTCTTGTTCTGTAAGATTCCGCCTATTTTGCAATACTTTAACATTTGTCAGTCCCTCTAAATAATTATTGTTACTTCTTAACCAAAGCTTGCTTTCTTTTATTTCCACCCTATTTTTAAACTCCATTTTACTTTTATCCCGCTCCCTAGCTATATTTTTAGAAATTATTTTTATCCTCAAATAGCTCCTGAATAATCTCCAATTCCCATTTCTTATATTCCTCTCTTTTCTACAAATAGGTGGGGGGGCATCAGTGTCTCATCTTTATTTCATTACCCTGTGTTTTTATTTTAGTTATTATTGGTATATAATCTGAAATAGTTATTGGGTGTGAAATGTAAATTCTGTCTAGCCTAGCCCAGTTTTAATATCTCAAGGAATAATACATAAATTCACTCTGGACTCCTATCACTGAATTCACATCTTCAATGCCAAATATTTTCATAAAATTCTTCAAAAATCTACCCTCCTTTGTTATACTTTAACTTCTGGGTCCCCTAGACACACCTTCAGTGCAACAAATCAAATTCCAGTCCCACCTATAAGTAATATTCCTTCCTTCATTCTTCTTTCGGCTTTTTCTGGTTAGGGGTCACCACAGCGGATCACCTGTCTGCTCATGATTGGCAGTGGAGTTTTATGGTGTTGAGTTGCCAGCCCAGCGCCCAACCTTCGACGGAAGGCACACACAAGCACGCACTCACACATAGGGCCAATTTAGAGTGTCCAATCCATCAACAGCATGTCTTTGGGATGTGGGAGGAAACCGGAGCACCTCGAGGAAACTCACGCGACCACTGGGAGGACATGCAGACTCCACACAGAAGGCACCCCCCGCTGAGGATCGAACTGGAGAACCTCTTGCTGTGAGGTGACAACGTTAACCGCTGCACCACCATGGCCGCCCATGTAATATTCCTTCCTGAAAACTGATCATTTCTCCCACAATTTTCTTAAGCCCCATTGTAGCAGTTTTAGGTGGACTATAAATACATGCCAGTGTACTCCTCCTCCCTTGGCAGTAACCCCTTAGAACTACAAATCTGCCATTATCATCTTTTTTATCCTTTTCTATCACTATTGGAGCTCCTCTTGCAATTAATACAAGTACTCCTACTTTTCTTTGTCCAACATATTCCACTGGATAACCATCCTGAAAGCCTTTCCTTATCAAATTCACATGCTCAGTTATTTTCAAGTGTGTCACCTGTAACATAGCTATTTGCACTCTACATTTTTTAATATAGTTCACTATTCTTTTTTGTATTTCTGTGAGACCACTGAAAGTTAAACACATTACAGAAAACATCATTGTATTAAAAAGTTATTATTCCCACCTTTTACGTACATCTTTTTTGTTACATGCCTAGTTCCAGTTTTTGTGTTACAGGCATACACAGTTTGGCAGGTTGAACTTTTATATAGTTGTTTCTTGTCATATCCATTTCAGCCTATGTCACATCTTACAAAACTTTTTGTTTTATTGAAAGCCCTCAAACAAAAAATATATATAAACAACCCCCAAATTACCCCCTAAAACTTGGTGCAGCCTGTGCATCTACAAAGTGCTAACTGGTTTTGTCTTATCTTTATAGCTCTCCAAGCTGGGGAAACCGTTGAATGCTATCATAGAAGAACATTATCTGCTAGCCAGTTTTTCTCTTTTTTTTCCACCAGTCAATCATTTTCCACCAGACTGCAACCTATTTCTCTTTATTAGATTGTCTCCATGGCAACATGAGAACCAGACTGCCATTTCTCATTATCAGACTGACTCTATGAAGACATGAGAACCAGACAGTCCATTTCCCTTTATATGATTGTTTCCATGGAGACATGAGGGCCAGATACAGAATTGCTGCTAAGCGTACTTTCATTTGCTAGAAAAAAAACCTCATATTATTCAATATTCTTTTTCATTTACTTGCTTTTTCTAAAAACTTGTTACTAAATCAATCTAAGGTCCTTAATCCAGTCTTTCCTCCATGCACGACTGAGAAAAAAACATATCAATTTTTCTTTTGTCATGGTCTTTTAACCAGGCTTTTTTTTTTAATTGTAGTGTTTACATTTCTTAAAACTGAACACGAAGAAAGAAAGGAAAGAAAAAAAAGAACAGCAGCACCTATTTACTATCCCCATTACACTTAAAAATAACTGAGAAAACGTTACTTTATAGCATGCAAAGAAATGCATATGCCACAAAAATAGGACTATTAAGAAAAAATGTTTTCTTTACTTACAGTTGACTTTCTCCCCCTTCTCCTCCCCTCCCCAAAGCATTTTTCAACATTAATGACCATGAAGTATGGAATATACTTTAGAATCCACCACAAATCCAACAAATTCTGAAAAAGTCCAATATTTCTATGTTTTTCTTATTCTGTCATATTTCACAAATATAGTTCTTGCATTGTAATCCTATGTTAAGTTACTGGTTTTATTACTGTTCGTCTCCATCTCCCATATCCTGTCTCTGTTTCATTTCCAACGTACTCTCAATTCTTCCAGTCAACTCTCGCGCTCCCTTCTTTCTTTCCAGTGGAAAAGGTTTTTCACAGGTACAGTCTCTCTATTGTCTCTATTACCAGAAGAACAAGAAGCAGATCTCTTTCTGTTTCACAGCTCACTTTTTGTTGGACAAACTTTTGTACTTCCTCCAAAGCACGTACTTCATCAAAAAAATGATTCGGTCCCTCCAGGAAAGAATACCTTAAAGACACAGCTGGGTGCAGTAGCTTGAATCTCACACCTGTGTCTTGAGTAGTGGAATAAAATTTACTCCACTTTTGCCTGGTGTACAATGAGTGATCATTCTCCACAAATATTCTATTCTCTCTCTCCTTTTAGTATTTTGTCCTGCTACCAACAGTTTTGTCAGAATCAACTCATCCTGCTGGTAGGATTGCATCTGTAGTATTAAAGGTCTAGGTTGCTTTCTCATGGCCAAGCATGGTGTGCCCTTTTCAACTAACAGCTCCTGCTGTGGAATACCAGTCCAGTTGCTTATTTGTGCATTCATAAAATTAATACAGGCTGTTCCTTCAAGCTTCTCGGGTACAGCAGAAAATCTCAGGTTTTCCCTACATGCTCTGTCCTCTAATTCTATTATTTTTTGCAGATCTCTTCCTGAGCAGTCTCATTCAGCCAGCCTTTTCTTCCTTTCAACTTCTGATTTTTGGAGCTTTATCATCTCATCAGAACATCTGTTTAAAGCTTCTTCCATTTTCCCAGCCTTTTATTGTTTGTGTTGACATACTCCATCAGTGTTTTACTTTAACCAGGTGTGTGCGCAGTTGTCTTTTCTTGTAAGTTACTGGACGTCATGTCTGGAGGTTGCACTGCTTTTTGCCGAACAGCTACAGAACTTTCCCCAGTCAGTGTTTCTTCCTCACTTTTTGTAGCTGATTTTTTCCAGGTCCTCTGTATTTCTTTTTTTCCTGGCATCCAGGCAGTACACTTACTAGCCAGTTACTGAAATTTACTCAAACACAAAAGTCTACTGGCCTTCTCTGTTCAGTTTGTTTTCACACTGGGAGAGCTAGAGTGAAGCTGTTACTCAATGTGCAGCCATCTTGGAAGTCAATGCACAAAACCGCACTGATCCATATCCATCAATTTTGGCATTCTCTTAGGTAGTATAGACAAACACTTTATAAACCTGGCTTAAAACTGAAACTGTTCTCGATGAAACTGGATCCGAAAGGTTTTTACCACTATATTTCTTCCAAACTGCTGGCACTTTCACCCTTACAAATCCCAGATCTTTATCACATTCTTCCCTCTCAACTTTACACAAAATGGTTTTATCTCATTTTTTTCCTGTCTTCGCTATTAATTTTGAGAATCGTGTGCCTCTAACATTGGCATAACTACATAATCTATATTTCCATTTGTGGGTTTTCTTGGTATACACATTCCTCTGCTTTTTACAAATTTCCACAATATTTCCAAAAAAGCTCTAGTACCTTTTTAAGAACGCTGTTTTTCTGTTATAGGTTCCATAAGTTTGGCAACAACCAATTCTACTTTCTGTTGCTTATGTGATACTAAATATTTTTGTGCACTAGTTAAGAAATAGCTGCTTTGCAGCAACCCTTCTAAACCGATGAACATCAACTAAATATTATTTCCCTTTAGCATTTTGCAGTTGTTCGTCTTGTTCTGTGAGAGTCCTTTAATTCTGCAATCCTTTCATCTTTATCAGCCTTTCTAAATAACCCTCATTACTTCCTCCTGTCTCTCTTTCTCTGATTCCTAGCATTTTTTTTTAAATTCCATGTTCATTTTATCCCACTTACTAGCTATCCTTTCTGAAGAAATGTCAATCTTTTCTAATAACTCTAAAATCATTCCCACTTCCCATTCATTAAATTCCTTTTTTTAACAGATAAGTGGGAGTGTGCTAGTGCTGTTTTCTTACTTCATTATCCTGTATTTTTATCCTTATTTTTACTGGTGCATGATCTGAAATAGTTAATGGATTCCATTCAAAGCTTTCCATTAAATATACACATGTGCCTGTGGTTTATAACTTCTATACAGTCTAGCCCATTTCTTGTACAGTGGGGAATAATATGCAAGTTCTGTCAGAGAAATAAGTACTGAATTCATATTTTCCATAGTAAACATTGTCCTAGATTTCTTCAGAGCTCTACCCTTTTTTGCTTTATTTTCACTTCTAGGTTCCCCTGACACAGCCGCACTATTGTAAACCAGGCTCCCAATCTCCACCCATAAATAATATTCCCTGTTGAAAGCTGATTATTTATTCCAAAATATTTTTAAGAATCATAATATCAGTTTTAGATGGAATGTAAAGCTGTACCAGCGTAATCCTCCTCCCATGCCAAAAGCCCAATATTACCACAAGCCTACCATTACTTTTTTTCCTCAATCATTATTACTTTTGTTTCCTCTGACCTTGATGCTTTGCTGAAGGTCCAGCCTGAAATCCTTACTTTGTCAAATTCACATGCTCATTTCTATCCATTTGTGTCTCCTACAAGATAGGTATTTGCACCCTATTCAATATAATTCTATATGTTTTTTTAATATACCTGTAAAGACATTTGCACTCCATGACACTATGAATAAAGTAGCCATTATGATAAAAAGCTATTACAATCCAAACTATTATACATGACAATACACACTAGTCTGTCTGTAACAACACATTTTGACAGAAAAGTATCACTTTTCCTCACAAAATAAGATAAATAATAAGGTACTTCACACAGGGACTCAGGACTGTGTGTCTAGTGTAAAATGTGTCTAACCAGCAGGTAGCAGAGCTTAGGATAGTCAGTGCAACCACCTATCAAAAAAAATAAGTTGTGAGCAAATTATTTTTAATGAAAACACCCAAAGCCACAAGCTCTAGGCCATAGCCACATGTTCTGACCAAAACGTAAAACTTTTTTTTTTCACAAAATTATTTGAGAAAGATTTCCCACAGGGAACCATGACCAAGTAAACACTTGGCCAACATGGAGAAATATGACCTTTTCCTCATGTAGTGCGATCTTGGAGTTGGTATATACAGTTGGGGGGATGCAGCCCCCCCCCACCTAGGTGGGTTTTATATAGTCCGGTTTGGTTCCATGAAGTTTTACTTGCCCTGTGAAAAATCGTCTGTTCGAGATTTCAACCGTTTGGTATTTTTGTCTTGTGAAAATAATATTTGGTCTTGTGGGATTTCAGGATTTAGAAGTAGACCCTTATATAGTTATAAAGATCAGGTAAAAGTAAGCCACCCTGATGCTTAGAAACAAACAGAACTTCATGGTATTCTAGGAGAGTTTCCTCTCCATAAAAAAACGAGATACATATTTTTGTTTTACTATGCCATTGATTATTGGAAGGGAAAAGTAAATTCTGTAAATGAAAAAGGAAAATAGGAAGAAAATGACTTTAACTACATTAACTCACCCTAGTTTATAAATGTATTACAAAAAGTTATGTACTCACCATAACGATCCATCTGAGTTGTTGCTTATCATTTGTCTTCAACCTGTGGGACCCAGATCCAGCACAGATCCAACTCGGCCGCATACTCCCACATCGGATCCCAGCTGCTCCCCTCAGATCAAGTTTGTTGCAGAACAGAAGCACCGCAACCTAGACCATATGTCTATGAACCTGGCATTACCCAGAAAGCTTATCAAGAAAGGAACTAGCCAGAATAAATGGGCTATGCCTCTTCCATTCGGTCCGCTACACAGCACACACAAAGGAGAGGGAAGGTCGAAGGGATGGCTGAAGACAAATGAAAAGCAATAAATCAGATGGAACGTTATGGTGAGTACAAAGAAGTTATGTACTCACCATAACATTCCATCTGAGTAGGTAAACTTAATTTGTCAGCAACCTGTGGGTATCGGATCCATATCGGATCCGAGCTGGCAGCTTCAAACAGCTAAGATCCAGCTCCAAGCCTCCTCCCCTTACCCATAATCCCCTGCCATCCCTCTCTGACCTCAGATCGAGTTTGCTATGGTAGAACAGCATATTACAACAAAGGATCACCTGCAACTCCTAACGTGGTGTTATCCGGAGAAAAGGACAAGGAATCCTTCTAGGACGCACTATAGGTTAGTGGGATGGAGGGGGGTTTGGTTGCTGACAAATGAAGTTTACCTACTCAGATGGAACGTTATGGTGAGTACATAACTTCTTTATCTGAAGTAGTTAACTTCATTTGTCCATCAACCTGTGGGACAGAGTCCCCAGCTACCCAAACTTGGGGGGGTCCTCATGGAAGGATATTCCCGAGCACTGCAGAGCCGAAGGATGCTCTCCCTCTGAAAATTAGATCCAACTTGTAATGGTTAATGAAAGTGTGAGATGAAGCCCAAGTGGCTGCAGAACAAATGTCATCCAAGGAGACTCTGGAGCAAAAGGCAGCAGAAGGAGAGATCGATCGGGTAGAATGAGCGTGGACTCTTTCAGGTTCAGGTCTACCAGAACTCTTGTATGCCAGAAGTATACATTGGGAAATCCATCTGGACAATGTAACTTTTGATACTGGTTTGCCCAAAGAGGGTTTTGCAAAGGATACAAAGAGTTGCTCAGATTGCCTATGTTCAGCGGTCCTGTGCAAGTAGAATCTCAATTGCCTATGTACTTCCAGAGAATGTAATTTGTATTCACCCATGTTTTGATAATTTGGAAAGAAAACTGGTAAATTAATAGATTGAATAATACTGGGCTCAGAAGCAACTTTGGGTAGAAAGGAGAGACTGGTGCTGAGGGAAACTCTATCTTTACGGAAGACCAAATACGGTGGTTTGGCGCAAAAGGCTTGAAGCTCCGAAACCCTTCTGGCCGAAGTGATAGCAATGAGAAAGGCCGTCTTCCAAGATAAGTATTTTAGATCCACCGTGGCTGCGGGTTCAAACAGAGGGCCGGTCAAGGACTGGAGGACAAGAGTTAAATCCCATGGAGGGACTGCGTCTTTCACTGGAGGTCTTAAGAGGAAGGTGCCTTTTAAGAAAGTCTTACATAATTTGGAAGATGCTAAGGAACAGAGGTCACTTCCCACATGATGATGGGAAATTGCAGCTAATTGGACTTTGACCGTGGAAGAGCTAGCACCTTGGTCGAATAAGGTCGACAACCGCTGGTATGGGAGCTGTAAAAGGATCCAAATTTCTATGCTCCGCCCAGATAGTAAAGCGTTTCCATTTGCTGTTATAAACCTTTCCTCGTAGAAAGTTTATGAGCGGCCAATAAAATAGTCTTAACAGGGGACGAGATACCGGGAGTCCTAACTATTACTGGAACTGGATCAGTCAAGCAGTGAGCTTGAGGTTGTCCAGGTTCGGAGATGGTAAACCCAATGGGTGAGAGATCAGATCTGGGGTGGGATCTAGGATTCACTAGATGAGACCATAGACATGGGAACCATGTTGATGAGGCCAGAATGGGGCTATGAGGATTACTCGGCTCCCCAACCGACGGGCTTTCTGCAAGAATTTTAGAATTAGGGGAAAAGGGGGATAAGCATAAAGTAGACCGGATGGCCAAACATGCACCAGAGCGTCTCTGGGGGATTCCCCTGGTGGGGGAATTAGAGCGAAGTAGTCGCTGCACTTTGCGTTCGAAGGAGACGCGAAGAGATCGCAGGAAGGTTGACCCCACGAGGAAGATTTGCTTTGCTATTCTGGGGTTCAGAGACCACTCATACGGCGAGAGGATGGTTCAACTCAGCCTGTCTGCTAAGATGTTCGACCGACCCGGAATATGCGTCGCTATGAGAAAGCGGTTGGTGGAGATCGCCCATTCCAAACTCTCATGGCCTCTCAACAAAGTGAGTAGGATCTGGTCCCCCCCTGTTTGTTGATATACGAGACCACTGACATGTTGTCTGTCTGAATTGCAACAGTCCCTAAGGGAAGAAGGGCTTGGAGTGCTTGCAATGCCAAAAGCACCGTTCTCATCTCTAGGACATTAATATGCAATAAGGTCTCTGAATGGGTCCACGTGTCCTGGACGGTTCTGCCCATGCACTGCCCCCCCACCCTAGGCGAAAAGCATTCGTGGTCACCGTGGTTAGAGGCGGGGGCATAGAAAAGGGGCGCCCTATCTGGAGATCTGGGGACTGGAGCCACCAGAGCAGGGAATTCCTGCAAGCCCTGCTGAGGGGGATAGGTGCACTCAGTGGGTGTAGTAGGATGGACCAATGAACTTGCAAGGTCCACTGTAGTACTCTCATGTTCAGGCACGCTAAAGGTAACAGATTGATCGTGGCTGCAATGGAACCTACAGCCCTCAGAACCAATTCCGCTGGAGGAGCCGGGGATTGTAAAAGGACCAGTACGTGGAGCTTCAGAGTACGAATCCGATACAGAGTTAAGAAGACTCTCAATAGGTTTTTGTCTAATCTGGCTCCTATGAAGTCTAAGATCTGGGTTGGATGAAGGGAAGATTTGTTGAGGCTGATTGTGATTCTCAGCCGAGAGGCCAGGTGGAGGAAGTAATCTCTGGCTGAACATAGTAGGTGCCTGTTGGGGGTGGTCAGGAGCCAGTCGTCCAGGTAGGGAAAGACCTATATACCCTGGAGTCTCAGGTGGGCCGCTACTACTGCCAAAACCTTGGTGAACACCCTGGGGGCTGTGGTAAGACCAAAGGGGAGGGCCCTGAACTGGTAGTGACTGGCTCCTAGCCGGAAGCGGAGAAACCTTCTGGAGCTTCTCTCCATCAATATGTGGTAGTACGCATCCTTGAGGTCTATCGGGCACATCCAGTTGTTTTCCTGCACGAGGGGGAGAATGGATTGAATGGTGACCATCCGGAACTTTTCTTTGGCCACTGACAGGTTTAGCAAGGACAGGTCGAGGATTGGCCTTAAGTCCCCCGTCTTTTTTGGCACCAGAAAGAACCTGGAGTAGAAGCCTAATCCAGACTGGTCTGGGGGGACACGCTGGATCGCTCTTTTTTCTAGCAGCTGCTTTATTTCTGTGGCTGCTGCCTCCCTTTGATTGGGTGGGACATCGGGGAGGCTCCGGGGTCTGGGCGGGGGATTCAGAAAGGGGATTTTGTAGCCTCCGGATATGATTTGAAGCACCCAGCGATCTGTTGTAATGGACTCCCAAACTGCTAGGTGCCTCGAGAAATGCCCCCCGACTACCTCCAGAGTGGAACAGTCAGGTAACCCTTCAGGGCTGCTGCGCGGGCCAATCCGATAAGGGTTCTCTCGACCCGAAATTCTTCGGTCCCCCTCAGCCTCTGGGCCGGCTTCCACCTTGTCCTCCTCTGCCTCTGAAGGACGAGGGGTCCGGAGTGAAACGGGACTGTTGAGACTTCCGGAACCACATCTTCTTCTGTCCCCTTTGGTTCCTGAAGAAGGACCTCTGGGGAGCCGAGAAGCGGACTCTGACGGCAGACAACGGCTTCCCGTCTTTCGCGCTCTGGACCAATGTGTCGCAGACGGTCTTGCCAAAAAGCGAAGAACTGTCAAAAGGGGCATTTGTGAAGGACGCCTTGAAGGGTTCCACAAAGTCGCAGAGGCGGAGCCAAGCATGTCATCTCAAAACAACGCCCGCTCCACTAGCTCTAGCGGCTCCTTCCATGGCATGGGAGAGGAGCCGCATAGAAGTATTCGAGATGGACTTGAGAGTGGCCATTCGAGCTGAGAACACCTTCTTATCCTCATTCGACATGGTCTCTGGGGGCGACCCGGCATATTCCTTGATGAGATCCCGTTGAGTTGTATGACGTGTGCCATATAGTTCAGCGACCTCACCGCGAAGGTGGCTGAAGTGAACATCCGCTTCCCCAGGCGGTCCATCATCTGAGACTCCTTGGGAGGATGGACCGAGGAACTCTCCTGGGCTAGTTTCCTCTTGGTGGCAGCCGCCACCAACATGGCATCTACAGGAGCACCCTTGCGCCATACCGCCCTATCAGTGAGGGGACTAAGGATTTTATCCAGCCTCTTTGGAATGGGCTCAACAGTGTCCGGTTCCTTCCATGCCCTGGTAATGATGAGATCTACCAGGGGATCGGCGGGAGGGGACACCCAAGAGGCAGATGGGTCTGCATCAAACGCCTCCAGGAACACAGACTCATCCGAGGAAGGCTTTTGGGCTGACCACCACCCTCTAATTAGAAGCATTTCCATAATGTCTCCGAAGGAGATGTCCTCGGGGGGGGGTGACCTTGGGGAACCTTCCCCTTCCTCCAAGTCCGTGTCTTCTGTCAAAGACTCAGGTGAGTCCAAGTACCTCCTCTTGCACTTACGTTTGTGAGGGACCTCCTCGGGGGGGCTGTCCAAAGAGGCCTCACCAATCACATCTTGTTCCTCTAAGGGAACCACCTGGGACATAGGCGCAGGCTGTCCCTGGGGCCGGGTGATGGAAGGTAGGTCCGTCTGAGAGAGCGTGCAGGGTTGATCTGTAGTCGGAGCCTGGGGCCTGGAATCCCTAGACAATACCCTCTCCACTACATCAAACGCCGTGGGGAGAACTGCTCTCTCTAGGATCTGAGAGAAGCCCCCTCGGAACCAATGTGTGGATCGGGGCCGGCACCGAAGCAATCGGATCCGAAGAGCCAGTATGCTCCGACCGAGCTGGAGCTGAAGACACACTGACCCCTCTGGATCCGAAGCTCAGCTCTCGGCTCCGAGAGCTCGGATCCGAAAAGGGACCCGGCAAACTCGAGGGTCTGGTCGGAGCCGAAGTACAAAGCACTATCGGCGCCGAATCTCCCCCGGCTCCTATGCAACCCGGATCCGAAAACTCCAAACCCCGAAAATGGGTCGGAGAAGGAGCAATTGGGGCGAAAAAGGGGATCGAGCTCCCCCCCGGGGGGGGGGGCATGAGCACTCCCATCTGCAGCTGGGCCTGCAGGAACCTATGCATAATCCGGTCCATGTCTGCATCGGACAAGCTTCGGGTAGACCTAGAGGAGGCCACCGACGTGGGCCGGGAGTGCCGCCTCGATGACCTTGAAGGCGACCGGGTCTCCTCCTCCGGGAAGAAGCGAGGTCAATGGAGCCGGGAAGGAGAAGGCCTGGAAGCCCTGGGAGAAGCAGCTTGCTTAGCCGCGAGCCGAGGAGGAAGACTCGGCCCGCCACTTGTGGTGTCTTTCCTTCTTCTCCTGCCTAGCATCCCTCTCCTCCTGGCCTAAGGTGGGAGGTTGAGTCCTGGCCAGTGGAGCAGGAGTGGAAGGGGGCACTGCTGTGGCCGCGGCAGGTGCCACCAAGGGAGAGGAGGTTGAAGCCGAATCCGAGGGCAAAAGTCCCGCCAGTCTCAGCTTCGATCTCCTGTCCTTTAGAGTCCTGAGGTTGAAGGCTGCACAAATAGTGCAGCCTGAGGAAAGGTTGTCAACCCCAAGGCAAACAACACACCGAGTGTGGCCATCCGCCCGGGATAGCTTATGGCCACATTCGGTGCATTTAAAGAAAAAGATTTTTGGGGCCTCAGATATAGTTAAACTAAAAAAGCACACAAGGCCCAACACACACGCCTTCACACACACACGGGGAGGAATGAACTACACTAAAAATTAACCAGATAACAATATTAAAACTAAAGGGTTTTAAATACAAGGGCAACACACAAAACAACAAGCAATATTACACTATAGAAAAGCAATATTTCTCTCACAGAACGACTAACTCCCACACCTGGAACTCGTTCAAAGCTGTTGAGTCAACCGCGGCAAACGAGATCTGAGGACAGAGAGGGATGGCAGGGGGTTATGAGTAAGGGGAGGAGCTTGGAGCTTAGCTGTTTGAAGCTGCCGACTCAGATCAGATATGGATCCGATACCCACAGGTTGATGGACAAATGAAGTTAACTACTTCAGATATAATGTTTTTATCTAAAGTTGTTGTTTTCATTTGGTCTTCAGCCTGTGGGACAGAGTCCTCAGCTACCAATAAACTCTGGGAGGTCTTCATGGAAGGATGTTCCGGAGCACGGCTGAGCCACAAGATGCTCTGCCCCTGGAAAGAAGGTCCAGTTTATAGTGGGAGATAAATGTGTGCAATGATGCCCAGGTAGCTGCAGAGCAGATATCGTCTAAGGAAACCCTGGACCAAAGGCCGCAGAAGTAGCAACAGTCCTAGTGGAATGCGCGTAGACATGCCCTAGTGAAGATAACCCTTTGGCTTGACAGGATAACGAAATGCATTCAGAAATCCATCGAGTAATAGTAACTTTAGAGACAGGGTTTCTCAAGAAGGGTTTAGAAAAGGAAACAAAGTTGATCAGACTTACTAAAGGATTTTGTTCTATGCAAATAGAAACGCAGCTGTCTGTGAATATTGCAATTTGTACTCTCCTTTATTTTGGAAATTTGGAAAGGAAACTGGCAGACTGATGACCTGGTTAATATTAGACTCTGATGCCACTTTTTTATCCGCAGGGATACCCTGTCTTTAAGAAATACCATATAAGGGGGCTTGACACATAAGACTTGGATCTCCAAAACTCTCCTGGCTGAGGTAATTGCAACCAAAAAGGCCATCTTCCAAGACAGGAACTGCAACTCAACTGTAGCCGCTGGTTTGAAGGGGGGAGAAACCAGAGCATGCAACACCAAGGTGAGATCATAAGGGGGCATTGGGTCCTTAACCGAAGACCTAAAGAGAAAGGAACCTTTCAAAAAGGTCTTACAAAGTGTGGACGAAGCCAAAGAAGCCAAATTCTCTCCTATGTGAAAATTAGAGATCATTGCCAATTGCACCTTTACTGTAGAAAAACTAGCATCCTGATTAAAAATAGCCACCAAAAGCTCTAAAATGGCCAGAACTGGTGCAGTACAAAGATCCAGATCACGCTGAGAAACCCAGATCGAGAAACGCTTCCATTGACTCGAGTACACCTTCCTGGTAAAAGATTTTAGCTGCTACCAAAATCTTAAGCGGAGAAGACAGCCCAGGAGTCCTAACCATCAAGGGAACTGGAGCAGCCAAGCCTTGAGCATCAGGCTAAGTCTGGGTGAGGGATACCTGAGGGATGTGTAATCAGATCCGGAACCAGATCTAGCAGCCAAGGTGGACACACTGCATACGAACACAGACAGGGGAACCAAACTTGGCGAGGCCAGAAAGGGGCAATGAAGATCACTGAGCTCCCCAGCCATCGAGCTTTCTGAATGAACTTGGACATCAGAGGCAGTGGGGAATAAGCATATAATAGACCAGAGGGCCAAGAATGAACTAGTGTGTCTCTGTGGGACTCTCCGGATGGGGGCTCAGAGCGAAAAACTCGCTGCACTTCTCATTGGAAGGAGAGGCGAAGAGATCACAGCAAGGCTGACCCCACTTTAGAAAGATCTGCTCTGCTACTGAAGGAGTCAGAGACCACTCGTAAGGCATCAGAATAGATCTGCTAAGTCTGTCTGCCAGTATGTTGGACCTCCCTGGAATGTGCACTGCCATCAGAAAATGGCTGGAGGAAATCGCCCGCTCCCACAATCTCATGGCTTCGCGACAAAGGGGATAAGATCTGGTCCCCCCATTTGTTGATGTACCATACTATTGATACATTGTCCATCTGAATGGCAGTAGTCCCCTGAGGAAGATAGGCATGTAGAGCTCACAACGCCAAAAACACTGCCCTCATCTCCAGGACAATGATATGTAGATGGGTCTACAGGGAAGACCACATGCCTTGGACCATCCTTCCCATGCAATGCCCAACCCCCCACCCTGAGCAGGGAGGCTTCTGTGATTACCGTGATTGCAGGGAAGGGAAGAACGAATGGATGACCCAGAAGAAGGTCCAGGGATTGAGGCCACCAAAGAGGAGAATCCTTGCAAACCTGAGACAAACGAAACGTATGTGATAAGGGAAGGTCTAGCAAGGACCACTGAACCGCCACAGTCTACTGAAGGATCCTCATATGAAGGTGTGCCAATGGAACAAGAGTGACTGTGGCCACCACAGACCCCATCGCCCAAAGAATTTAATTTGTTGGGGGATGTTTGGACTGAAAGATCTAAGAGACATGTCGAAGGGATAGCAGTCTGTCCGGAGGTAGAAACACCTTGCCTTGGATAGTGTCTGTATGAGCCCCAATGAAATCAAGAACCTGCACTGGTGCCAATTAGGATTTGTTGAGATTTATGGTTATGCCCACATAATGAACAGTCTTGAGAAGATGATCTCTGGCTTGACACAGTAGATGCCTGGAAGGAGTGGAAAGAAGCCAATAGTACAGGTTGGGGAAGACCTGAAACCCCTGCAACCACAGGTGAGCCGCCACTACCGCCATCATTTTGGTGAACATCCAGGTGGTGGTGAGCCCAAAAGGGAGCCCTCTGAACTGAAAATGACTGGCTCCAGGCCAGAAGTGGAGGAACCTCTGAGAGCACCTGTTCATCTTGATGTGATAGTACACATCTTGGAAATCCACCGAACACATCCAATCATTTATCTGCAGGAAGGGTAGAATGGACTTGAAGGGTAACCATCCAGTATTTTGTCTTGGCAACAGACAGGTTCAGGGTTGAAAGATCCAGAATGGGTCTTAAGTCCCCTGTTTTCTTTGGCAGTAAAAAGAACCTGGAATAGATGCCGGAACTGGATTGGTCTGGGGGGACGGGCTGGATGACTCGCTTTTCGAGCAGCCTGGAAATTTCTATGCCTGCCTGCTCCCACTGTGCAGGTGGGACGCCCAGGCGGTATTTGGGAGGGACTGGGGGTTGAAGAAAGGGGATTGAGTATTCTCTGGATATTATCTGCAGAACCCAATGATCATCAGTGATGGACTCCCAAGCTGTTGGGTGCAGAGAAAGACGTCCCCAACTGCCTCCAGAGAAGACCAGTCAGGCAACCCTTCAGGGCTGCTGCAAGGGTCTGTCCGGGAAGGGATCCTGAGACACTTAGTTCCTCGGGCCTCCTCTGCCATGAGGGCGGCATCTGTTGTATCCTCCCTCTGCCTCTGTGGGAAGGCGATTCCTTTTGTGGGACGAGCCTTGAGATTTCCGAAACCACATCTTCATCCCATGCAGATTCCTAGAGAAGGATCTCTGCAGGGTGGAGAAGCGAATCCCTATGGCAGACACGTTCTTCTAGTCTTTCTCGCTCTGGACTATGGTGTCTCGAACAGTCTTACCAAAAAGACTGGAACCGTCATAGGGTTTCCATGATGTCTCCAAAGGAGACATCTTCTGGGAGTAATCGGGGGGGAACCTTATCCTTCCTCCAAATCGGTATGTTCTGAGAAACTCCGGTGTGGAGTCCAAGTTCCTCCTCTTAGACATGTATTTTCAAGGGAGCTCCTCAGGAAGGATTTCTGGGCAGGACTCGGAAACCTCGGGGAGTTCCTGGAGGAGGGGACTTCCTGGGGCACACTGGCAACAGGCTGTTCTTGAGGGGGCAGGATGGTACACTCTGGCCCAGAAAAAGAGGGAACCAGAATGGACTCAGGATGGCAATGTCAAGGGTCTCGAAGGAGCTGAGAGGATCCTCTCCACCACATTGAAAGCAGAGGGTGAATGAATCCCCAAAGCAAGGACGAGCAGGACCAGATCCACCACCCTCTGTGCCGAGGGGGGAGCCGGAGCAGAGCCTCCAGGTGCCGAGACTCTGACTTGAAGGGCTAACTCCAAAATCTTCAATGTTAACACCATCCGCTTGACACCAAGGCTACAGGTCCGAGAATTTGTCGGCTCTGAAAATGTCAGAGCTGAACTACTCAGGGCAATGGTTGGTGTTGTGGTACTTGGGAACACTGGCGCTAACCCCTCGACACTGGGAAGCCTCGGACCCAACAATTCCAAAACCAGAGGTCGGATCGGAGCAGGAGAAATGGGAAGGAAAATGGACTGCATGCTCCTAGCTCTATCGGGGGAAGGAGCAGGCAAGACTCCCAACTGATCTAGGCCTGAATAAACTTTTGCATCATCCTGCCCTCCTCAGCTTCAGAAAGGCTCAGAGAGGACCGGATGGAAGAAGCCACCGACTGGGGCCTGGAAAAGCATCAGGGGAAGCCGAGAGGGGGGGACAGAGTCTGGATAGTCTCCGGCAAGAAGCGGGAAGACCGGAGTCGAGGAGAGCCTCGGGTCGGATCCTGAAGTGATTTGGCCAGAGGCTCGACCAAGGAAGAGAAGTCAGGGGACCGCTTCCTAGGCTGGTCCCATTCCTTCAAATGAGTCTTTTCCCTGCCCTGGACTTCTTAGTGGGAGGTTGAGTCCCAGAAGCCTGGGTGGAGGAAGAAGTAGAAGCCTCCAAAGGGTGGGGGCCCTTAAGAATTAACTTATTCCTCCTGTTGATCAAGGAACGGGGACTGAAGCCAGCGCAGATCGACCAGAAGGAATCTAGGTGCTCAACACCCAGGCAAACAACACACAGAGTGTGGCCATCAGGAGGGAAGCGTATGGCCACACACTATACATTTCCTGAAGCCCGGCTTAGGTGGTTTGGCCATGGCTACAGATACACAAGCACACTACAGCCATGCATACACAAAAGAGAAAGGGGGAATGAAAAAGAGAGAGTTTTTTTTTTTTTTGGAAAAGACATGAAGCGCACAAGGATAGGGTAGAGTAAAGCGAAGAAGAAACCCCAAAAAGGAGAAGAAAAAAAGAGATATAAAAGTATCAAAATGTGTTCTTACTTTACAAGGAGCCAGGAGTTGCAATCATGTCACTGTCTCTAATGAGCGGCAAAATGAGATCTGAGGGAAGGAGGGAGGGAGAGGTATTGTGGGTAGGGGAGGAGCTTGGATTCGATGCTGGAGTATGTGGCCAAGTCAGACCTGTGCCAGATCCAGGTCCCACAGGATGAAGACCAAATTAAAACAACAACTTCAGATCTGTTACTTTTTCTGTGAAATTTTATTGTAAAAATAAGTATATTGTTGGGTATATTGAGCGTTATATGCATACTATATACCGAGATATTTAAAAGTTTTAAAAACAGAATCGATGAAAACGAATTATTATAATTACTACATATGCTACATAAAAACATTCTCTCAAACTTTTCATTAATTATATAACCCAATATTGATCAATATGTATTAAAAACTTTCTGTATACTAATATCCTTATAATAATCAGTAGCTATAAATTAAATATAGCACGCATAGGCTATTAAGTTAATGTTAGTATTATCTATTATTAAAGGTGTTAAGGAGGTTTGTAATTTAAGCAATAAGGGATAAATAGCCAAAACAAAAAGAGAGAACACTGACCATCCTTGGCTTATTCCAGCTGTTACAATAAGCTGACTGGATAGGATATGAATCTTTATTTTGACCATAGTAGACTGGTATAAGGTTTGTATTATGGTAATTACGTCAAGGGGAATTTGTAACATTTTAATACTGCCCACATGAAATAACAGTTAAGGTCAAAGGCTTTAGATCCATTAATTTTAATTGGCTCCAGCTGCCTGATCACTGAAAAAATTAATCTCCACATAAATTACTGCCTGTAAATATTTGCTGGCATCAACTACAGACTTATCAGGGCAAAAAACAAACTGCTTAGGTATGATAATTTTATTTAACTTTAATAACATTTTTATTTATGTTTATTGCAATTATTCAACAATTAATATTAAGAGTTGATACGTGTCTGTAGTGTCCTGGATATGTCCCAGTTTTCCCTTCTTTAAGGGCCAAAATAGTATCGGCAATATTAATTTAATTTGATAGGGACCAGTTACTGCTAATACTTGTATTGCTTATTGTATAATAGGAGCAAACTCTTTTATAAATGTAATGTAAAAATTCAGCAATGAAATCATCTGAACCTGGACACATCTGTTTTTAATTCTTAATACTTTAATATCTTGTATGGTAATACATTAAATTTCTAATTGTTGAGCAGAGAGGGGTATCCTGAATCCATTCACTGATTTCTTGTAAGATGTGTGTCCTCTGTATGTTTCTTGAAATTATCCTATAATTAGTATTAAGAGTTGATATGGGTATGTAGTGTCCTGGACACATTCTAGTTTTTCCCCTCTTTAAGGATCAAAATACTATGGGCAACTTTCACTGAATCTGACTGGGACAAGTTATTAATTGTTAATAATCATACTGTTTAATGTATGACAGGGGCTAACTCTTCTGTAAATGTAATGCAAAATTCAGCAATTAAATCATCTGGATGTGGGTATATCTTGTTTTAAAGATCTTAAAACTTTAACATCTTGTACGGTAATGCATTAAAATTCTAACTGTTGAGCAGAAAGGGGTGTTCAGAATCCATTCATTGATTTCTTGCAAGATTTGTATACATTGAATGTTATACAAAGATGAAAAACAGTGTTGAAATTGTTGAATTCCACTAAGAGAATTAATTTTGTTACCTAAACGATCATGCAATTATCTAATATTGTTTTATATTTTTGTGTCTACACTTGACACTAATACATTATGTATTTTATCAGAGTGAAGAAAACTGCTACCAAAAGCATTTTTGAGTTCCTAAAGCAAGGAAGATGTTCTTGTTTCACTCTTTTGGCCACAAAGTCTTATAATTTATTAATATATTTATCATAACTGACAATTCAGTATTTGTCTATCTACCGCATAATCTCTTTTTGAAAATATGGTGCCCACAGACATAAGCTATAAAAGCGTCCCTCTTAATGTTCAAAGGTAAAGGTATGTTACTCTGGATATTCTAAATTAATCTCATTTTTAATTTGATTACAAAGTCTGCATGTCCTCCCCGCGGTCGAGTGACGTTAAAGACATGCAGGTAGGTGTGAGCGTGAATGGGCGCGCCTTCGTTGAAGGTTGGGCGTCGGGCTGGCAACTCGGCACCATAAAATCCACTGCCAATCATGAGCAGTCCGGAGTTCTGCTGTGTCGACCCCTAACCGGGAAAAGCCGAAAGATAAAGGTCTTGCAACTGAAACCAACTTGCATACTTTCTTCTTGTTCTTCTCTTAGTATTAAAAATTAAAAGTGACTTGTAAATTAATGGCAAAATGATATGTAAAGAAGCACCATTAAATCAGGTGAAATGCAATATTTTTCCTCGAACATAATTTATCTCTGTAGAAAATGAGTGTAAGCAATGGTGGTGGGATTTAAACTTCTCCAAATATCTACCAGATTCTCCTGTGTGATGGAATAGGTTGCTATACCTAACATGAGAGGAAAGAAAAAAAAAGAGAAACAGATGACTTAACATATAATCTAAAACTGTATTCCATTCACTTCCCAAAACAACCATAACATTTGCTAAATACTGAAGAGCTTCAAGGGACTTTCCAAGATGGCTGCATACTGATCAGCAGCTTAACTTCAGGCCAGGAACTCTTGTCACATTTAGTAAGTTCAGTTAGTGGACAGTAAGTACACTACCTGGTTGCCAAGCAAAGAAGAAACAAGCAGAACATGAAAGAAAAGCAACTTCAATAGTTCAAGAAATATTTCAAGGGGAATTGAGAGTCCCCTTCCCCCACACTACTGCAGAGGCGTTAAAACTGTTACTGCACTGAGAGACCCTTGCAGAATCAATTCCTCTTAGACTACAAAAGAAAACCCTGAACAAAGGCTTGCAATTTAGTTAATTTTCTGGCTGTAGCTGGATAACTTCTAATTATAGTGTAAAACAAGGTCTGAACCAAACATAAACGAAGGTGATTAGAGACAGGTAAGAAGCAGTCCTTTTACAGAAGGTAAAGAAAATAACAATAACTAGTGATTCACACAAATCCCATTATATGCCAATGGCATGGGAATTCAAAGTTACTTCTTTATGTCTGGCATGCATGAGTCATACAAAGCATTATGGGAAAGATCACATTGATACATCAAGCCCCATTGGTAACCATGTTGTGGAAAACAGGCTAAAATTACAAATAAAGTGCTTACAGTGATTTTGGGGTGTTAAAATATGTCAGGAAACAAAGACTGAAAAAAAATGATTTTTTTTTAGTTCTAAAGTGGAGTTTTCCCTTAAACATGTAGGGAACTGAAAGGCATTTGCCTCACTTCATTCATTAATTTTTGGAAGGACACTAAGGGAAAGGGAAGAGGAAGGAAAATCTAATTGTAAGTAAAACAATTTCTGTTCTTAACAGTATTTCTATAAAACTTTTCATGACAAGCTGAACATTATACTGTAAAGCATTTTTGGTTACTGTTGGATTAGATAAAAATACTAAAGTAAACAGATGCCCTTTTTTTCTCTTTTTTAGTATTAATACATGTAGGCATTACAGAGCAAAAAGAGAGAAGGCAAAAGCATATTTAAGTTAACAGGCTGTAATCTTGGGTTGTTGAGGTGGGGGTGGGGTGCAAAAGTACGCAGATCATAAAATATGTAGAGCTGATATGCTTTCGCTTACTTTTACATACATGAATGTTTGGATTAAGATCAAGTTTTACATAGAAACAAGTAAATAAGAGAACACTAAATGTACTGAAAAGTTTTCCTTTAGGAATAAATGTTTCAGCATGTCTTTAGAAGCCTGCAGTTGAGGGCTTCATTTTTTTCTTACATTTCCATGGAGACAAACTGATTATATGGCAATAAAAAGCCAAAGCACTGGTTTCTTTAAGGCTAAAAGTTAAAGTCTTCTGAAAGCATGCAAGCCGTTTTACACATCTGGAAGAGGAATAAAGATGGAAAAAGAAAAGATACCATTTAGTATCATGATTGAAACAGACAATTATTTTAGTCAGTCACATGAAGCATGTTCAACAAATAGTGAATTTAAAAAAAAAAAAAAAAAAAAAAAAATATATATATATATATATATATATATATATATATATATATATTTATTGAAGAGCTTCAGCAATATTGTCCAAAAGCCTTGATAATCATTTCTAGCAAATTAAGGCAGATACAACTCATCTAGTCAGACTTACAAGTTGTTTTAATCAAAATAGCCACTCCTGATGATGTCTTGGTACCATACAAAATAAATATAAACAAATTACATTAATCTCTTAGTAACATTCTCATCAAAATGTGTTTCCTGTTAACAAAAACATGTCTTCTGACTCAGTATAAAGCTCATAATTTGCCTAGGTTTGGAAAAACATGTGCACCATTCAAATTTGTGCTTATTTCGTCATTTAGAATCAAAAATTAATTTAACACATCTTAACTCTAGAAGGGATTCAAATCAATCCGTGTGACAGTGACCACCACACCCATGCTAAAAGAATAAGTAAAGGTGAGGGAAATGTCCAAATAAGTCCAAAATTGAAGATAGTCTTGAGATATACAACTAGCGAAGAGTGTCAAAGTCCTGTAGTGTACTTTAAGTTCATGTCTGTCGTCTGTGCCAGTTTCAAAAGTTATAGGCATTTGCTTCAAGACAATCCTTAATTTTGCTGGATAAATAAAAGAGGTTTTAAGCTTTTTTTTTTTTTGGACAAAATATTTTCCTGACTTCATTGAAGGTTCTATGCTATTTAATTTCTGGTGGTATCCTTCAAAATTAAGTTTTCTCTCTCAAATGGCTGCAGACAATATTTTTTTTCTTTGTCACTATTTATAGCAAATTAACGATAACTGGTCTATATGCTTCTTTTGCACTGAAGGAGGAGTACCTGGGGTTAATTCAGTGAAACATATCCATCTTTATATTAATTGTGACTTTATCAGTATCTAAAACAGGAGCAAATACTCACTGTAAAACTTTTGCAGGACTTCTTGCACTACCTCACTGTTTTGGAATTCCTAATTGTATATATTTTTTTTCATCTTCTACCTCTCACTTCAAAAACTACTGTTTTTTGATTAAACACCTCTTGGGGTTGGATTACCTTGCCCCACAGTTCTAGACTGGCTTTTAGTTCAAAGTTCGTTGATTGTAATTTGTCTTCCAATTCTTTAATTTTTTTTCAGTGCTTTTCATCAGTTGTTCAACTTTAATTACTTTTTCTTGTGGTGAATTAATGTTAGCTACTGTCACTTCTACCCTTTCTAATTCAGTGACAATACGCTGCAATTTCGGTGGCAGTATATCTGCTAAATTAGTTGTATCAGAATTTGCTGTCATAACACACACTGTTGGTGGATCATTCAATAGAATACTAACATTTGAAGGATTTTGCTTAGAAGTGCCTTTAGAGTTAGTAGTCTTATTTGTAACCAATATACTTTCATTTTCTGGCATGACAATCATTTTCATTAATGAACATCACATCTGTTCCACCTACAGTCACCTTGTGCATAGTACTGTTGGAAACCTTCATTCTAATACTGCTTTCATTACTAACATAAGGTCTGGAAGCAACTCCTTTTGCTTACTACATTGTACACTAAGCTGCTTGCACTCACAAGGTTTTTCGTTATCCATGGCGGTTTCTTCAAATGCCTCTGTGCAATATTTTAGTAATGTATGGACATTTTTAACTCCTGGAATGTTAAGTAGTATTTGCTTAGTTTCTTTAATTTTGTTTAGTGAATTTTTGACATTCACTGTTTTGTCTCACCAGTACAGTGTTCTCAGTTACTCCATAACACAACACAGGAAGGAGTACTCATAGCATGCTCATTTCCAGACTCATTCTCTCTCCACAGCCTTTATCTTATTATGGTATACACTCAGTATACATTACAATCCAAAAACATGCCTTCTTCAATATGAGTAGCATAAGTAAAAGTCACTAGTAAGACTACCTAACCTAATGTTTAACATACCTCTGTGTAACATACAGAACTACTTTAAAATATAACATGCAACTTCAAGAAGTTATACACATTACTAAAACAAAGTTACCTCTTCAGTCTCTTCATTGCATTTGTCATTCTAAACATTAATAACAAAGTGGGAATTGCGATGTAGAATCTTTCCCACCCATTTAATAATCGCCATCCTTTTCAGCCATTACTTGCAGATCTCTGCCCTGCATCTTATGGCAATAACACTTCACAGTTCAATTACTTCCTCATTTCATATTATTACTGGTCCTTCCTCCTCTTCATATCGACCATCCAGCTCCAGTCTGTGGTTCAAGTTCATTCCTGATTTTTTCTAGTGAGCTCCTGGGCTTTTTTTTTTTTTTAATGCTCATTTTACTTTGGAAGAACGAAAAAGCCTTCACTGACAACTTCTCTCTAAGTGTTATTACTGGAATAATGAGAAGCAGTCTCATTTAACTTGTTGGCCCACTCAGGGCTGAGTGAACTTTTTTTTCCTCATTAGCCTGTTCTGCATCCAAAATTGTATCTGACCTTCTAGGAAAAAAATATTCTAAAGATGGATATAACAACTTGAACCTCACAACCCGTCTCTCAACAGCCCCTGACTGCAGACATAAATGTGCATCTATTCTGCTCATTTATAGTGAATAACCTTTTTTCCCACAAATGCAGTGCTATAGTCAATTTTTAATACTTTTCCCCTTCTGTCACAATTTTGTCAGAAGCAGCTATTCTGTTGATGACTGCATCTTTACTAATATATGTACTGGCTTTTATGCTGTGGTCAGATTTTGAGCATATACACAATGTGCCCTTTCAATTACTAAAGCCTCCTATGTAATACCAGTCCCATTGTTTACATATACTTTCCCAAAATTAATGCTGCCTATTCCATTCCTGTGTGCTCAGTCTTCTAATTCTATTATTTGTAACTGTGTATCGTATTCAGTCAAGTCTTTCATTTCACTTTGATTTACACAATTTTATCATCTCATCCGAATAGCCACTTAAAAGGGTCTTCAATTCATACCAGCCTTCTCTCATTTGACTTTATATATTCCTCCATTGTCTCCTGTACTTCAAATTTCTCTGCTCTGAATACATTTGGTTTATTTTTTCCTGTAAATTACTGAACCTCATCTCCTGTACCACATCTGAAACCTGAATTGCTTTTGCTGAGCATGGCTCTTCCCACCATTTTTTTTCTTCTCTTTTTCCAAAATTATTCTTTGCTGACATCCAGGCTGTGTAATGACTAGCCAGTAGCTGAATTTGCCAATGTGTAGCTTGCACTGGCTGTTTTACACTTTTCTTTTTCACACTCTGCTTTAATCAACCTGCTTTACAAGGTGCTGACATCTTCTCAGAACCTCCTATTAATTGTTGAGCACAGTCTTCATGGCACAACTTAGAATTCTATAAATACTTCTATTTGTGCCTTCTTTTGATTCCTACATTCCACTCCATCATACAAATATTCATAATCTTTCCAAAATATTGCTAATAGCTTTACAGGACTGCTGACGTATTGTTTTTTCATGTCAGAGGCTTCATATGTTTGGCTGCAACTTACAGTTTCTGTTGCATAATTTGTAGTACTAAAAGTTTCTGCACTTTAGAGTTATTACCCAAGTATTTGTACTCAACAGCCACCTTTCTAAATGAATGCCTATTGTCTGAATAGCTTTATATTTTCCCTTATGCACCATGCATTTGCTCTACTTATCTGTGGGCTTCTGCTTTTTCTGCAACACTTGAACCTTTTTCACTTCTGCTATGACGTTAAACTCAGTTTTCATTTTATCCCACTCAACAGCAAAATAACTCTCAACTCATATCCACCAATCACTCCTTAATTCCTCTCTAACATGTAAGCATGGAACACCAGTTTTTCATTGCTCCATCTTTACCCTGCATAACTATCTTAGTTTTTATTGGCATATGATCTGATATAGTTATTGGACGTATCTGAAAGCTTTCAATTAAATGCATGTTGTCCCACAAAACAATTTATATCCAGTTTACCCCCGTTATTTATCTTGGAAATATGTAAATTCTGAGTTCCTGCTACTGAATTTATAATTTCCATAACAAACACTCTCATATGTCTCAAAACATCTGCCTTCTTTTGTTCTGTTTTTTTCTTCTATGTCCTCTTGGTACATCGTCACTTATGCAAATCAGGACCGAGTCCCCACCCATAAATAAGATTCCTAGCCGATAGCTTATTATTTCTTCCACAATTCTCTTAAGTTCCAAAATAACAGTGCAAAGTAGAACATGAATACATGCCAGAATAAACTTCCATTGCTGCCAAAGACTCCTTACAACAACAACAAATCTGCAATTATGCCATTATTTTCCTTTATTCCAGTTCTACTACAACTGGAGCCCCCTGCTCAGACTTATCATTACTCCTCTTATTTGTTCCTCAATGTTCTGCTGAATATTCACACCAAAATAATTTGTCCAATTTACATGCTCATTTCTATCAAAATGATTCCTCTAGTAACACTACCATTTGCATCCTACACTTCTTAATATAATTCAAAAGGCTTTGCATTTTTGTTTGTCTCTGTAAAGCCATTAACAGCACATGTTAATACTGACAAAGGCAGCCTTCTGATAAAAAGCCATTACTCCTGCATATTATGACTATATGTTTCCAACTTGCAGTTTACATGCAAACATTACTGACTGGCAAGCTGATCTTCTATGTAATTGCTTCGTCTCTTCTCTGTTTGAATCCATGTCACATTTTCCCAAACGTTTTGCTTCAATAAATATGTTAAACAAAAAACTAAATAAGTTTCAAAAAAGAATCCTATTTTAACAATAAACACATACTATTGCATATACTTTTCAAAAAGGAAGTCTACCCCCTCCAAACTGAAGCACCCCCCCAAATCAACTGCTGCACGCACAGTCATTACATATTCTAAAATTAAGGTTGACCATGTTATTGTGCATGTTAATAATATATTTAAATGGGACCACATGTTCTGTTTTCATCTTATGCCTATTCCACTACCAAATTTAAAAGAATTTATGTGTTTTTCAGTACACATTAACTTTTAGCATTGAGAAAAGTGCACTTGTTACCCTTAAACAAATAAACGAAACCATGCCCTGTAATATTTAATGCATGTAAGTACTATGGCTGCTAGGGAGGCAACTACTTGTATAGCAACTAGTCACTTCCAAAAGTTTCAAAATAAATTTATTTTCATGGAACTGCACCTTGCACCTCACTGATTTCAGTCAGAAAGTACAGTTGTATAAGTAAACTTATCATAAAAGTAGATGTTTGAATGATTACTGCTGCATTAGCCATAACTACATGGGTTATATCCTGCATGGGATACAACAGTCAGACAGTTTTCAAAGTTTCAGGGCACTTTGCATGCACCCAAACCATTAATAAGTTCAAGCACAGCTGACTAAAAGACAGGACTGGGTGCCAAGCCTCTAAGAGCTTACATGCCAACAGACAGAGGGAGGCTAAAGCTCTAAAACAATGCTAGAAAAAGAAGAAAACATGCCTATACCCTGGCAAAAACTTACAGAAAAAATGAGGATTGAAGAAGTAGCTACTGCAGTACTGATAATTTGAACATCTGCTATTACGGCAACTTTATTTACACAATTACACTATGTTCATCATTATGACCACTGCTGCAGCAGCATAAGCTATACGGGTAGATTACCATAGCTTAGAAGAACTGGAGGAAGGAAGCAGAGTCAATGAGACCCTGGAGAATGGTCTGAACAAAGCATGTCCTATACTGGAAAAGGAATCTAGCTTATAATGCTTTGTAAAAATATGCAAACAGAAAGTACAGTTGCGTACACTTACCATAAATGTAGATATTCAAGTGTATTCACCGTTGTAACCATCACATTTGGGGTTATCTGCTTGCAGTAGCCCTCAGTCGGCCTGATTATCAAAGTCTTGGGACCTGCGTCGGTTGCTGCTCATCTTCCATGACATCAGGTAGTCAGGGGTATAAAGCATGCAGCTGATGCCATTACATCAGTTTTTTCTTGCCCCAGATGTCAGATGCCCCCATAATGGGAAGCAATTATATACAAAGGTTACACCTGCAACAAAAAAGCAAATACACCAAAAAGCTTTAAGCATAGTAAGCAAAAACAGAGGTATAGTCACTAGAAGTCAGAGGGCTGGAGGGAGGGTAACCAGGACTGCAGCAGTGAATACACTCGAACATCTACATTTATAAGTGTACACAACTGTACTATGTTCTTCGTGTTTCACTGTTGCAGTCGGCACACTTGAGCAGATTCCCAAAGCGAAGGATGGGAGGAGGTAATTAGATAGCATTAGTACCAGTTATAAGGCTCTGCAAGACTGCAGTGGCAAATCCAGCTCTGGATTTAGAAAAAAACTGGCAACTGGTAATGCTTGGTGAAGGTATGTACGGAACTCCAGGTAGCAGCTTCTAGGATGTCCCTGGTAGGGACACCTCTGAGAAAGGCTGTAGAGGTAGATGCAGCCCTGGTTGAGGTAGATGCAGCCCTGGTTGAATGTGGTCTTATCCACTGTGGGGTAGGTTTTCCATGACGGTTAAAGCAGAAATGAATGCAATGGCCTATCCACTTAGAAATGGTTTGCTTTGAAATGGCCTTCCCCTTTGCCCCTGCAGCTAATGCAACCAGTAGCTGTTCAGATTTCCTGAGAGGATTGGTCCTATCCAAGTAAAATCTAAGTTGTCTGTACATGTCCAAAGAGTGCAGTATTCGTTCCCCTTTGTTCTGTGGATTAGAAAAGAAGGTTGGCAAATGAATGGACTGATTAAAGGCCACACTGGATACCACCTTGGGCATGAAGGAGGGATTGGTCCTAAGGGACACCCTGTCAGCATGAAAGATGATAAAAGGCTTCACTGCAATGAGGGCCTGCAATTCCAACACCCTTCTTGCTGAAGTTATGGCTAGAAGAAAAGCTGTTTTCCAAGAAAGGAATTTCAACTATGCATTTGCAGCTAAGCTCAAAGGGACGTAGAGTGAGCTTTTCCAATACAAAGTTAAGGTCCCAGGCTGGAGTAGGGGCTTTCCTGGGTGGTCTTCAGTTTTTGGCCCCTCTGACGAATTGCTTTAGCAGTGGATGAGAGAAGAGAGGTGGTTCTGTATTGTAATGAGCTGAAATGGCTGAGGCATGAATTTTGATGGAGGAAAAGGAAAGGTCCTTGTGAAGCATCTCAGTTAAGTTTTGAAGGATACAGGGTAAATTGGACGCTGCTGTACCCCATCCCCTGAGTTTGGCTCCAGGAAAGTACAGTTTTGTACCTACCATAAATGTAGATGTTCGAGTGTTCACCCTGCTGCAGTCATCACACTTGGGTTATCCTGTCATCAGGTGGTCCCGCAGTCGGCCAGAATTCCAAAGTCTTGGTCCAGCGTCGGTTGCTGTCGCTTCTTCCCTGACGTCAGTGGGCCAGGGGTATATATAATGCATCCGACGCCATCTTCTTCAGTTTTTTTTGCCCCAGATGTCAGGTGCCCCCAAAAAGGTGGTCAGTAATTAGTACTAAATAAAGTCATTTTGTTGCACAAACACAAAATCCCTCCAGCTATAAGCAAATACATCAGGAAGGTATTGTATAGATTTAGCCAGTTAGATCAGAGGGGATGGAGGGAGGGTAACCTGGACTGCAGCAGGGTGAACACTCGAACATCTACATTTATGGTAGGTACAAAACTGTACTATGTTCATCGTGTTACCCTGCTGCAGTCATCACACTTTGGTAGAATCCCAAAGCTATGGATGGGTGGAGGAGTTATAGAGGGTTAGAGGAGGCTAGAAGGCCCTGCAGAACTGCAGTGGCGAAGCCAGCCCTAGTCTTAGAGTAAAGTGGTAAGTGATAGTGTTTGGTAAAAGTGTGTACTGAACTCCAAGTTGCAGCTTCCAAAATCTTCTTAGTTGGTAACCCCCTAAGGAAGGCTGTAGATGTAGCTGTTGCCCTGGTAGAGTGGGGCCTAATGGTAGCAGGAAGTGGTTTTCCATAATGGGTATAGCAAAAACGAATGCAATGTCCTATCCATTTTGAAATGGTTTGCTTTGATATAGCCTTCCCTTGTGAAGCTGTAGCATAGGATACAAAGAGCTGGTCAGATTTTCTGAAAGCCTTAGTTTTATCCAAGTAGTAGCAAAGTTGCCTGTGAATGTCCAAGGAATGCAGGAGTCTTTCTCCTTTGTTCTGTGGGTTTGGGAAGAAGGTGGGTAAAGTGAATGGTTTGATTTAAAGACACACTGGAAACCACCTTAGGCATGAAGGAAGGATTAGTATGTAGAGAAACTCTGTCTTGATGGAAAATGAGGAAAGGTTCCACTGCCATTAATGCCTGCAGCTCTGAGACTCTTCTAGCTGAAGTTATTGCTAGCAGCAGGGCAGTCTTCCATGATAGGAACTGTAGATCTGCAGAGAAAGCTGGTTCAAAGGGAGGTAGCGTAAGTTTTTCCAGAACAAAATTGAGGTCCCATGTTGGTGTAGGTGCTCTCCTGGGGGGGCCTAATGTTTTTTGCCCCTCTGAGGAACTGCCTTAGAAGTGGATGCGAAAATAAGGGTGGTTCTGTGTTGTAGTGGGCTGAAATAGCTGATGCATGGATTTTAATGGAAGAAAAAGAAAGTCCTTTGTGCAACATTTCAGTTAAATACTGTAGAATCTGAGGCAGGTGAGGCTGAAGTGTGTTTTGGCCTTTAGTTTGGTTCCACGCACAAAACCTTTTCCATTTGTCCGCATAGGCCTTCCTGGTGCTGGACCTCCTAGCTTCCAGAATAACATCCATAACTGCTTGGGAAAGAGGAGCTGGCTGGATGTTTAGGTGATTTTCCATGCAGCCAGATTTAAGGTTTTTAACTGGCTGTGAAGAATCTGATTGTTTTGCTGTGTGAGCAAATGGGCAGTTTGTGGTAAAATCCAAGGTGGACCCTGGGCCATATTCCTCAATAGTGGGTACCAGTGCTGGCATGGCCAGTCTGGGGCTATGAGTATCAGTCGTGGTCTCTCCTTTCTGACTTTCAGAAGCACCTTTGTGAGGAGAGGCAATGGAGGGAAGGCATATACTGTCAGGTTTTTCCAGCTGAATGAGAGTGCGTCCACTTTCCAAGCTTGATGGTGAAGTGTCCTTGTACAAAATTTTGTTAGTTGGTAGTTTTGAGGAATGGCAAACAGGTCTATGTCTGGAAGGCCCCGTTTTTGAGTTGTCATTGCAAATACTTGTAGATCCAGTTTCCACTCGTGGGGATCCATGATGTTTCTGCTGAGGTCTTCTGCCAATGTGTTCTTTTGCCCTGGCAGGAACTGAGCTTGTAAGTGAACTTGGTAAGCCAGAGCTGTGTTCCACAAGGTCATTGCTTGCCTGCATAGAGGGTAGGAGTGTGTACCCCCTTGTTTATGTACCACATTACTGTGGTGTTGTCCGTCCTTATTGTAAGTTGTCCTGGATGTAATAGATTCTTGAAGGCTGTTAGAGCATTCTGTACAGCTAGCATCTCTTTTTGATTGACGTGCAGATTCCTTTGATCTGCAGACCATACGCCTTGAACGCACTGTCCTGCCATGTGTGCCCCCCAGGCTTAGTCCGATGCATCTGTTGTGATAGTTTGCCTGGTTGGGGGCAAGGTGAAAGGCTGACCCTTGTTGAAGTGACATGTCAGTGACCACCACAGAAACTCCTGTTGTAGGCAGGGAATGAGAGATATAATTGTGTTCAAGCTGTGGCTGTGTTGAGACCATACACTTTTTAGGTACCGCTGTAATTTCCTCATATGCAGCTTTGCAAATGGTATTAGTAGTATGCAAGATGCCATGAAGCCCAAGGCCTGCAAAATTTTTCTTGCAGGTAGTTGGGTCTTTGTTGCCATTGTTTTGAAATATTGTGTCAGTTGTAGTTGTTTGTCTGGCGTCAGATAAGCCTTCTAGGCCGTTGTATAAAAGCTGGCACCCAGGAATGTCATATTATTTTTGATTTCTTTTCGTTTACTGTGTATCCCAGGCAACTTAGAAGATGTTTTACAAAAGCCAAATGTTGTAAGAGGATGTCCTTGCTTTCTGCTTGGATGAGGCAGTCGTCCAGGTATGGGTATATTTGAATTCCTCTTTGTCTGCAGTATGCAATTACTGGTGCCAGGCATTTTGTGAAGACCCTGGGCGCAGTAGATAAGCCAAAGGGCAGTGCAGAGAATTGGTAATGGGTTGAACCTGCAATGAAACGGAGGTATCTTCTGCAACTTTGTCTGATAGGGACATGCAGGTATACCTCCTTGAGGTCCAACGTTACTAGCCATGCTTTCTTGCCCAACATGGGAAGAAGCTGCTGTAGCGTTAGCATCTTGAACTTGGGTACTTGTAAGAAGGTGTTTAGAATTGAAAGGTCCAGAATTGGTCTCCAGGCATTGGCCTTTCTGGGAACTAGAAAGAGTCTTGAGTAAAATCCTTGGCCTTGCTCTCCAGTAGGTACCAGTTGAATGGCTCTCATGTCCATGAGAGCTGTAATTTGTCTTTGTGCCTCTGCCCACTGATTTTGTGGCAAGTTTGGCATTCCTCTTTTCATTGGCAAGGTGTGAAAATGGAATCTGTATCCTCGTGAAATTATGTCTAGGACCCATCTGTCCTTTGTGACAATGTGCCAGTTGTCTGAAAAAAGTGCAAGTTTTCCTCCCAAGGGGGCTGCCAAGAGAGTGTTGCTTGGCCAGTTGAGATGCAAGTCATTGAGTTTGCCTTCTGGTAGTTTGGGACCTGTCTTCTCCTCCCTTCTGTGCTGCAGTGCCCCATTGTCGAGGTTTGTACTGGGCTTGTGGTTGTCCTCTGCCTCTTGGACATCTGTATTTACCCCTCTGTGGCCGGTCAGTAGCTGGAAAGGACCAATTTTTTGTTGGCCAATTTCTGCTGAAGCGAGGGGGCTGTACCTGTAGGAAATCTTTGACTGTCTGCATAGATTTTGCCTTATCCTCCATTTTCTTTAAGACAACTTCTGCTTTAACTCCAAAAAGAACATCCTGCTGTAAGGGAGCATCTAGAAGCTTTGCTTTAACTTGATCAGGCAGAGTTTGCTCCTTTAACCAAGCATGCCTGCATATAACAGACCCAATGACAGCTGCTCTGCAGGAAGCCGCCAAAGAATCAAACCCACATTGTAAAGTATGTTTGCCCACCTGTTCAGTTGCATGCAACATATCCTGCACTTCTTTCAATTCAGACTGTTGAGGGAGTGTGCTCATTTTTTGTTTTAACTGAGACATTAGTAATTGCTGATATTTTAACATGTGAAACTGGCAATTTAGTGCCCTCATAGCTAGAGTGGCTGAGGTGTAAACCTTTTTCCCCCACCTGTCTAGTGCGCTGGAGTCCCCTTCAGAGGGTACAGGATTTTTAGCCATAGAAGCCTTAGCCCCTTTGGGACCCTGGGAGATAGTCTCTGGATCAGCAACAGGACCTTTGTAAAGAAATTTGTGGGAATCAGGCACTCTATAGTATCTGTTAGGTTTGGCCGGAGCAGGAGGCAGAGAGTCTGTGTTCAAACTGGATTCTAAGTAAACATTATCCACAATGTCTAAAACTGGGGGGATGGCAAGTGGTCTGTGCTGGGGGAGTAAAAGAAACTCTCTGAGCCTTTTCTTTGAGTCAGAGTAGTCCTGACCTTCCCAGTGAAAATGTTCCCTCATAGTGTGTAAAGTTTCCCCAAAGGAGTAATCTTCAGGGGGAGAAGCTGAGGAAATGGAATCCTCAGCATCAGAATCTTCATAAGGGTAGAAGAAGTAATCTTGGTCCTCAGAGGAGCCTGAGGAAATGGACACTTGTTCAGAGAATGCATAATCTTCCTCTTGTCTAGGCCTTTTGTCAGGAGGGGGTTGGGAACCCCTGATTAAACAGATCAAATCTTCAGCCATTTTGAGCATCTGTTTCTTAGGCATGGGGCCTTGAACAGGGGACAGAAGTGCAGTCTTTTTAGGTTTAATAGGAGTCTTCATCTTAGGATACATTTTAAAGGTGAGCGTCGTTGGTTTGAAGACGCCTTCAGAAACCAAAGGTATTTCTGCAGCACCGACATCCTTTTCAGCAGAGTCATCGGTAGGGGCTGAACAAAATGGCTGCGTCGGCCTGGTACTTTCTGCCAAAAGTTCCAAAGCGGTCTCAGGTTCCAGATCTGCGGTAGTCAGGGGTTGCGTAGGAGCTTCACTGAAGACCGGAGAACCAGTGACCGGACCAGCCGAGGCTTCGGAGTCTGGCTTGGGTCTAGGCTGCCTGTCCTTATCCTTGCGTTTTTTGTGCACGCCGGTAGTCGGTTGTTCCAACGGCATAGTGTAGTTAAATTTTCTACCGAAGTAGTGTTGTGCGAAATCAAAGCGTCCTTTTATAGTCCGCTTATTGAACCTAGCAAAAAAACGACAACTAGTGACATCGTGGTCTGGGCCTAGGCAAGGTATGCAGTAAGAATTAAAATCCTTATGAGGTATTTGCTTCCCACAAGAAATACAATTGTTAACTTTTTCTGCCATCGGTCTGAGGCAAGAAAAGTTTCCCCAATGGGGTACTTAGCTTTATTGAAGACTTCGGTCTGAAATTCGAGTTCGAAAATCTCAGGAGTCGGCCGACCGGCACTTGCAAACTGGTTCTGCTTCGGGCACCGCGCTGCAAGAAAGACTGAAGAAGATGGCATCGGATGCATTATATATACCCCTGGCGCACTGACGTCAGGGAAGAAGCGACAGCAACCAACGCCGGACCGCTTGACGACAGGATAACCCAAGTGTGATAACTGCAGCAGGGTAACACAATGAACATCAGAATCTTTTCCATTTTTCAGCACAGGATTTTCTAGTACTAGGCCTCCTTGCCTCCATAATGACATCCATCACTTGCTTACTGAGGGATGGTAAAGGAGAGATCAGATGATTAGCCAGGCTGCCAGGTTCAGGGTTTGAAGTTGTGGGTGCAGAATCTGGCCCTCCTGCTGGGACAGCAGGGCAAGGGTCTGAGGCAGGTGCCATGGTGCCAGCAGTGACACACTGCCCAAGAGAGGGTATCAGTGTTGGCGTGGCCAGTCTGGTGCAATCATTATTGTCATTGGTTTCTCCTGTTTGATCTTTAGTGGTACCTTGGGAAGGAGAGGCAGAGGGGGAAACGCATAAACTAATAGGTTTTTCCAGGTGAAGGACAGGGCATCCACTTTCCAAGCTTGTTTGTGGGGAGTCCTTGTGCAGAATTTGTCAAACTGGTAGTTCTGGGGGGAGGCAAACAGGTCTATATCAGGGATACCCCATTCACTTGTCAACATGCTGAAAATCCTTGGTTCCAGTTTCCACTCGTGTGGGTCCATAAGGTTTCTGCTTAGTCCGTCTGCCAGTGTATTTAGCTTTCTTGGCAGGAACTGAGCCTGTAGGTGCACTTGGTAGCTCAAGGCTGTGTTCCACAGAGCCATGGCTAGTCTGCAGAGGGGGTAAAAATGTGTAACCCCCTACCTGTTTATGTACCACATAACCGTGGTGTTGTCCGTCTTTACCATTAGTTGTCCTAGAAGAATGTAGTCCTTGAAGGCTGTCAGAGCATTCTGTACAGCTAACATTTCTTTTTGATTGATATGCAGGTGCATTTGACTTGGGTTCCATTTGCCCTGAATGCACTTCCCTAACAGGTAAGCCCCCCATGCATAGTCTGATGCATCTGTTGTTAGGGTTTGGGCAGCAGGGGGTAATGTGAAAGTTAGTCCCTTGTTCTGGTGGCAGACCTCTGCCCACCAAAGGAACTCTAGGCGTAGGCAAGGAATGATAGGAATCACTGTTTCTAGGCTGTGAGAATGTTGACTCCATAGGCTTTTTAGATACCACTCTAGTTTCCTCATATGCAGTCTTGCATATGGAATTAGAAGAATGCAGGAGGCCATGAACTCCAAGGCTTGCAGTATTTGTCTTGCAGACAGCAGGGTTTTTGTGGCCACTTGTTTAAAGTAGGTTGTCAAATGAGTTTGCTTTTCTGGCGTGAGGTAAGCCATCTGGGAAGTTGTATTCAAGCTTGCTCCCAGGAATGTAATTTGTTGACAGGGTACCAGTTGTGATTTCTTTTTGTTTATGGTGTACCCCAGACAAGTTAGAACCCTTTTTACAAACGCCAGTTGATTCAAAAGTATGTCCTGGCTTTCTGCCTGAATTAGACAATCGTCCAGATATGGGTATATTTGAATACTTCTTTGCCTGCAAAATGCAATCACTGGAGCTAGGCACTTTGTGAAAACCCTGGACTCAGTAGATGAGCCAAAGGGCAGTGCAGAGAAAGTACAGTTTTGTACCTACCATAAATGTAGATGTCCGAACAGGATAGCATCTGCAGTCATAACAAATGGGTTGTCCTGTCGTCAGGCAGCCCTTGATCGGCGGATTCCAAAGTCTGGGTCTGGCTTCGGCTGGTGTCGCACTTCACCCGACGTCATCTCTGCTGGTCTTCGGGTATAAAGGCATCAGCCGACGCCATTTTCCTCAGTGTTTCTTGCCCCAGATGCCAGTTGCCCTCTTGGAGAGCTAAATTTTGGATGAATGCCAATGTTTCCAAAAAAAATAGAAGGCAAACACAACAAATAAGCATATATGTACATATATACAAACAAATACACCATAAGAGATCCCCCCCAACTAGCTATTAGGAGGGTAAATACCCTAGGAGTACCACAGAGGGGAAGGAGGGTGGGTAATCCTGACTGCAGATGCTATCCTGTTCGGACATCTACATTTATGGTAGGTACAAAACTGTACTATGTCCTTCAAGGATGCATCTGCAGTCATAACAAATGGGTAGAATACCATAGCCAAACTAGGGGAGGAGGAAATAGAATTATGGTGTAGTTAGGATCCCTTGCAGAACAGCAGTGGCAAACCCTGCTCGGGATCTAGAGTAAAGAGGTAAGTTATAATACTTGGCAAATGTATGCACGGAGGTCCAAGTAGCCGCCTCAATAATGTCCTTGGTAGCCACTCCTCGTAAGAAGGCTGTGGTAGTGGCTGTAGCCCTTGTAGAGTGAGGTCTTATGTTCTGTGGAATTGGCTTTCCATGGTAGGAGTAACAGAATCTTATGCAATTTCCTATCCACTTGGAGATGGTCTGTTTGGAGATTGCTTTTCCTTCCCTTCCTGTTGCATAGGCTCAAGCCCAAACACCCTAGCCCAAAAGTTCCTGGAATTCATAAACTCAAATGCCATGGAACAACTAGTCACCATCCCCACAAGAGGAGAAAACATACTTGATCTCATCATCACGAACATGGGAGCACAATGTTCAACACCGGAAGTATACCCCTCACTGGTGAGATCAGATCACAAACTAATCTCGCTGGAGGTCCTCATCCCACCCCCACCTGAAATAAAAAAGACCACAGTAAAGAACTTCTCGAAAGCCGACTTCACACTTCTAAAGACTAGTGTGGTCTCCTTTAAGGCCCCCGAGCTGGCGGAAAACAGTACTCAAGCCGCTGAATCACTTACAAATGCCTTCTACCAGCACCTGCAGGACTGCATGGATAAGGCAATCCCAAGCAAAACAAAGACTCTTTGTACCAAAGGCAAGCGTCCAGTCTGGTGGACCCCAGCCATAAACAAACTCTACAACAAAGGAGGAAGCTACTACAAGATAGAGCAAAATCCTGAAAAGGTAAGACACCCTTGATCACTATAAGTAAAAACTAAGAGCTCTCATAAAATCATCCAAAGCAAATTTTGAGAGAAAAATAGCTAAAGACTCAAAAGACAATCATAAGGCCTTCTTTAGCTATGTTAGAAACCTGGGAGGAAACTCCCAGATATGCTCAGAACTAGTTCAAAATGATGTAAAGATTACTGATCCTACAGACATTGCCAACATACTGGCTGACAGGTTCAGTGCAAACTCCCCTCCCCAAAGGAGCGATATCTATACCAGCGATTGCAGCCCCCAAACATCTCCAACGCCCAAGTGAGAACTGTTCTCTCCAAAGCAAAAACACAGCATCCATGGGACCTGATGGTGTCCCGGCTGTGTGCTCCACGAACTCAACGAGGAATTAAACCCACAGCTAGGACAGCTGTTTAATCATAGTCTTACCTCTGGATACGCCCAGGGGTGGCGCACTGCAACTGTGGTCCCACTTCACAAAGGCGGTGCCTCCACCGACCCTGGAAATTACCGCCCATTAGCTTGACAAGCCTTATCTGCAAAGCCATGGAGAGGATCATAATGGACCTCATAAATAAAGACATAGGAAATTTGCAGACTTTGGATCCATCCCAGTTTGGCTTTGTCAAAGGCAGATCATGCCTTCTAAACTTGGTTGAATTTTGAAACAGTCACCAAAGCCATTGATGAGGAAAGGCAGTCCATACAGCCTACCTCGATCTGGCGAAGGCCTTGATACAATACCCCACTCGGGTATCATTGAAAAACTCATCAGCTTAAATGTTAACCCATACATCACAAGATGGGTTGCAAACTGGCTGAGTGACAGAACCCACAGGGTCAGAGTTGCTGGCGCCATGTCAGACTCAAAGCCTGTCACAAGTGGTGTACCACAGGGCTCAGTCCTGGGCCCACTCTTGTTTGGCATCTACTTTTCCAGTACAAGCAAACACAGGAGGGTTATGGCTGACAAAGTTTGCAGATGACTGCAAACTGGGCGCCATAGTAGAAAACACATCTGACACAGATATCCTTCAGAAGGGTCTCACAGAAATGGATAACTGGTGCCAGAGCCATGGCCTAAAGTTAAATGCCAAAAAATGCATAGTCATACCCTTCGGGAAAAACAAGGTTACCCCTAGCTACCAAATAGGTGGCAATCCACTGAGCACAGAAGAAGTTATCAGGGACCTGGGGACCCAGGTTGATAGTAGTGTTATTCGACACCCATGTAGCTAAAGTAGTTAGGAAGACCTTCTACATTGCCCACCTTATCATGAAGGGATTCTCATCTAGATCAAAGGAGGTCATAGTCTCCCTATACTCATCACTCATCAGACCAATGATTGAGTACAATGCCCCATTCGGAATGTATCTGACCCGACACTTGCAGCAGCTGGAGAGGCCACAAAAGTTCCTCACCAAAAGGATAAAGGGTCTCAAACATCTGTCCTATGCTGCCCGACTGAAAGAACTCCAGCTCTATTCAGTCGCTTACCGCTTGCTCAGAGGTGACCTTTGCCTAACATACAAGGCCATGTCAAACCCAGATTTGATGAATATGCTTCACCTCAAAAAATCTAGATCCATCAGAGCCACAAGGGCGAGACTTAAACCTCGACACGGCTATTAATAGGGCGTGCTGGAGGGATAGATTCATCACCCAAAGACTCCCTATGCTGTGGAATAAAATCCCGGTATATGTGAGGCAGAGCACCTCGCTGGCCTTGTTCAAGAGAAATCTTGACCAATGGATGGGAGATCGCAGATATACCCCAGGGATTACCTCAGTGTCACTGCTCGACAGAGGCACAGCAAAATAATGGGTATAGTTCCCCATACTAAAGGGGTGGCGTAAGCCACAAAACTATGGGCTAGGCTTGTAAATGCCCTCGGGCAGATAGCCTAGTATGAACCTATGAACCTATGAACTAGGAGCTGGTCAGATTTTCTATTGTCCTTGGTTCTGTCCAGGTAGTAGCGTAACTGTCTATGTACATCCAAGGTATGCAGCAGTCTTTCCCCCCTGTTCTGTGGATTGGGAAAGAAGGTAGGTAGGTGGATTGCCTGGTTTAGAGACACTCTGGATACCACCTTAGGCATAAATGTAGGATTAGTTCTCATGGATACTCTATCTTGATGGAAGATTAGGAAGGGTTGTACTGCCATTAAGGCCTGTAGTTCCGAAATCCTTCTTGCTGAGGTAATTGCCAGTAGGAAAGCAGTTTTCCAGGATAGGTGTTGAAGATCTGCTGTTGCTGCTGGTTCGAATGGAGGGAGTGTCAGTTTTTCTAGCACAAAGTTCAAGTCCCATGCTGGTAATGGTGGTTTCCTAGGAGGTTTTACATTCTTGATTCCTCTGAGGAACTGCCTGAGTAGAGGATGAGAGAAGACAGGGGGATCGAAGCTGTATTCTGCAGAAATAGCTGATGCATGTATCTTGATGGAGGAGTAGGACAGGCCCGTATGGAGAAGCTCTGCCAAGTACTCCAGGATGTTGGCAACATCTACCTTTGACACATCTTTTCCTCTTTCAGTGCTCCAAATGACAAACCTTTTCCATTTCCCTGCATAGTTCCTTCTAGTCGAAGGTCTGCGGGCCTCCAGGATAATGTCTTTAACCCTTTGGGATAAATGTGGGTTAGTTGCTGTTATGTAATGTTCCAGGCAGTTAGTTGTAGAGTTTGTAGATTTGGATGCATGATGTTGTAGTTGTTCTGAGTTAACATCAAAGGCATCAGGGGTAGTGTCCACGTTCTGTTCCGAGACATGCTCCTCAGCAATGGATACCAGTGTTGTCTTGGCCAGTTTGGAGCTATCAGAATTATCCTTGGACGCTCCTCTTTGATTTTCAGTAGTACCTTGTGCATCAAGGGAAGAGGTGGGAATGCATATGCTGTCAGGCCTTTCCAACTGAAGGACAGAGAGTCCACCTTCCATGCAAGTGGGTGGTATGTCCTTGTGCAGAATTTCTTTAGCTGGTGATTGAGTGGGGATGCGAATAGGTCTATTTGTGGCATTCCCCATTTCTGTGTGATGGCCTTGAAGATGTCCGGGTGTAGCATCCATTCGTGAGCATCCGAGGTTGTTCTGTTTAACATGTCTGCTAGGATGTTTTCTTTCCCCGGTACAAATATTGCCTGTAACTGAATGTTGTAGCTCAGAGCCATATTCCATAGGTCCAGAGTCATTCTGCATAGGGGGTAGGAATGGGTGCCTCCCTGTTTGTTGATGTACCACATGACTGTGGTGTTGTCTGTCCTTATCATCAAATGGCCTTCTTTGAGGAATGGTTTGAAATTCTGGATTGCTAATTTTACTGCGAGCATTTCTTTTTGATTTATGTGCAGGTGCAGTTGATCTGGGGTCCATAATCCTTGTATGCATTTGTCCAGCATGTGGGCCCCCCAACCTAGGTCTGAGGCGTCCGTTGTGATGGTTTGGCTTGCTTGTAAGTTTTGGAAGAGCAAGCCTGGGTTTGACTGGCACGCTTGAGCCCACCATAGGAACTCTTGTTTCAGGCATGGGATTAGTGGAATTTCTGTTTCTAAGCTGTGCCTGTGTTGAGACCATAAATTCTTTAGGTACCACTGAAGTTTTCTCATGTGCAGTCTGGCATGGGGGACCAGGATTATGCATGATGCCATGAAGCCCAAGGCCTGCAGTACTTTCCTTGCTGTTAGTTTGTTCTGTTTTGTTAATGCCAAGAAGTAAAGAGGGAGTTGTTCTTGTTTTTCTGCAGTTAGGAATGCCATCTGCTTTACTGTGTCCAATTCTGCACCCAAGAACGTTCTTGTTTGGGATGGTATTAGTCTTGATTTTTTTAAATTGACTGTGTATCCCAGGGCTTGTAGTAAGCAAATGACTCTTTTGTAAGTCTTTTGTCAACTTGCTTTTGTTGTCCGCTTGTATCAGGCAGTCGTCCAGGTAAGGATAAATTTGGATTCCCTGTAGCCTGCAATGAGCGATTACTGATGCCAGGCATTTTGTGAATACTCTGGGCGCAGTAGATAAGCCAAAGGGCAATGCTGAGAATTGATAATGCTCTGATCCTGCAAGAAATCTGAGGTATCTTCTGCAATTTGGTCGTATGGGGACGTGCAGGTATGCCTCCTTGAGATCTAGAGTTACCAGCCAACACTCCTTGCCCAGCATGGGAAGAAGTTGCTGCAAGGTCAGCATTTTGAATTTTGGAACAATGATGAATGTGTTTAAGGCGGACAGGTCTAGAATAGGTCTCCAACTTTTCTCTTTTCTTGGTACTAGAAAGAGTCTGGAGTAGAAACCTTTGCCCTGCTCTGTTGGTGGTACCCTTTCCACAGCTCTCATTTCTGTTAATTGAGCTATCTGTTTTAAAGCTTCTGTTTTCTGATTTGGAGGTAGGTTTGGCATTCCTCTTTTTACTGGTAAGGTGTGGAAATGAAACCTGTAGCCTTGGTCTATAGTCTGTAGAATCCACTTGTCTTTTGTGATATAGTGCCAATATTTTGAAAATAAGGCTAACTTTCCGCCTAAGGGTGCTGCTATCTGTTCCCTGGTAGGCGGTGTCAGAGCCAAGTCACTGTGATTGTCCTGGTGCCATGGCAGTGGTTGTGTCTGTGCCTCGGTGGCTGTTGCCTTGCCACTGGCGTCCTCTGTAGGCACCTCCTCTGGATTGATTTCTGCCTCTGGATCGTCTATTCCTGCCTCTCCGAGATTTAGAGGAGTCTGGAAAGGACCAGTTTTTAGAAGGCCAGTTCCTGCTAAACCTTGGGGGCTGAACCTGTAAGAAATCTTTAACTGTTTGTACAGATTTTGCCTTCTCTTCCATTTTCTTCATTACTTGCTGGGCAGGAGAACCAAATAGACTGGCCTTATCCATAGGAGCATCTAACAGCTTTGCTTTAACATGATCCGGCAAGACCTGTTCTTTCAACCATGCATGCCTTCTTATAACTGTGCCAGTCATGGCTGATCTAAATGAAGCCTCCAGTGCATCATAACCACATTTTAAAGAATGGTTACTAACCTGCTGAATGTTATTCACCATTTCTAGAACATATTTCTTATCTAAGGAATCATCAGAGGACAGTTTCTTAGTTAACTGATCAAGCATAAACTCTTGGTATTGGATCATATGAAACTGGCAGTTCAAAGCTCTAGCTGAGAGGGTAGCAGAGGTGTAAACTTTCTTACCCCATCTCTCTAAGGACCTGGATTCCCTTTCAGAAGGGAGAGGGTTCTTTGCTGAGGTCGAAGCTACTGCCTTAGGGCCCTGGGAGATAGTCTCAGGATCTGCGAGTGGGGCCTTGTATAGGTGGTGATGAGTGTCCGGTACCCTGTAAAATCTATCGGGTTTGGCAGGGGCTGGAGGTAAAGTATCAGGAGCAGTGCAAACATCATTAAATGCATCATCCACAACAGGAAGAACTGGAGGTATAGCTAAGGGCCTATGTTGTGGTAAGTGTAGAAAGGTTCTAAGCCTTTTTCTTGAATCTGAGAAATCTTGTCCCTGCCATTGGAATTGCTCTCTCATGGCATGCAATGTTTCTCCAAAGGAAAATTCCTCTGGTGGAGAGGCAGATGGAATAGATTCCTCAGCATCGGAATCTTCATAAGTAGACAAAGGAGCCTCTGGTTGGTCTGTAATGTCTGAGTCATTAGAGGAATCATCTGAGGACACTGGTTCTGGGGGCTCTGCTCTGGGTCTCTTTTCAGGAGGCTGAGAGGCCCTATCTGGGTGAGATTGGGATCCCCTTATTAAAGAGATGAGATCCTCTGCCAGAGTAAGCATTTGAGTACTGGAACTGGGCCTGTGTGAGGGGGGCTTAACAGGCACTGATTTAGCAGTTTTGGCTGCTTTAGCCCTGGCAAAGGCCTTAATAGACATGGCTGCAGGAGGCCTAGCAGCACCACGTGCTGGGATAGAGACATCCAAAGGAATGGTGTCCGATAATTCTAAAGGAACCACAGTAGTAGGCAAAACTTCAGAGGCCGATTCAACAAGGGTAGCAGGAGCCTCGGTAGTAGTCATGGATTTGGCTGAAGATTGACCCGTTTGCTCGGTTTCGGCCGAAACCGAGACACTCGCGGCTTGCTTAACCGTGGTTTCGGCCGAAACCGCGGACCGCGAGTGTCGGTCTTTTTCTTTGCGTTTTTTAACAATTTGAGAAGTCGGAGGATCCAACGGCATAATGTACGCAAAATCTGAGCCGAAAAACTGTTCAGCAAACTCCGACCGACGCCTAAGCGTTCGTCGGTTGAAGGAAGCACAGGCTAAACAGGCTGCTACGTCGTGGTCTGGGCCTAAACAAGGTAAGCAGTAAGAGTGGAAATCTTTATGAGGTATTTGTTTCCCACAAGTTAAACAGTTATTTACTTTTTCTGACATCGGCTGAGGCAAGAAAGAGTCCCCAACGGGTACTTAGCTTTTAGAAGTCTTCAAGTAGTATTCGGTAGTAGTAATCTCTGGATCTGACCGACCGGCACTTGCGAACAGCTTCTGCTTGGGCGCCACGGCAAGAAAGACTGAGGAAAATGGCGTCGGCTGATGCCTTTATACCCGAAGACCAGCAGAGATGACGTCGGGTGAAGTGCGACACCAGCCGAAGCCAGACCCAGACTTTGGAATCCGGCCGACCGAAGGGCTGCCTGACGACAGGACAACCCATTTGTTATGACTGCAGATGCATCCTTGAAGGACATCTGATAGCGCGTGTAGCCTGCTTTGAAGCATAGGTATTTTCTGCAAGATTCCCCAACTGGGATGTGCAGGTATACTTCTTTTAGATCTAGTCTTGCCAACCAGGCGTCTTTGCCTAGCATAGGAAGTAATTGGTGAAGAGTCAGCATCTTGAGTTTTGGAATCTCCAGAAAGGTATTTAGAGTAGACAGGTCCAGGATAGGATGCCATGAATTGTCTTTTCTGGGTACCAGGAAAAATCTAGAGTAGAAACCTTGTCCCTTTTCTTCTTCTGGTACCAGTTGAATAGCCCCTCATGCTTAAGAGAGAAAGTACTTGTTTTTGGGCCTCTGCCCACTGATTTGGGGGTAGGTCCGGCCACCCGCTTGGTGTTAGCAACGTGTGGAAGTGAAATTTGTATACCTGGGACACTACATTTAAAACCCATTTGTCCTGGGTGATGAATTCCCAATTCATTGCATGAAGAGCACTCTTTCCCCCCAAAGGGGCAGTCAGTTGATAAGTGCTTGGAAATTTTAAAAGGAAGTCAATGAGACAGTTTACCATAGGGGGGAGTCTTATTATTCCCAGACTTGGAATTGGAGGCCCCCCTCTGCTTAGTTCTGTGTGTCCCCTGGGACTGAAACCTGGGGTTTTTGCTGTGTCTGGGTTTGGCTTGAGAAGACCTGGAAGAGGCTGTAAAGGACCAATTCTTATACGGCCAGTGTCTACTAAATCTAGGAAGCTGAACTTGTAAAAAAAAATCTTTTAACAGTTTGCATAGATTTAGCTTTATCTTCCATCTTTTTAAGATCTTCTTCAGCCTTGTTGCCAAACAGGCGGTCCTGATTTAAAAGAGCATCCAACAATTTAGCTTTAACATGATCAGGCAAAGATTGCTCCTTAAGCCAAGCACGCATTCTAAGCACAGACCCAGTAACAGCAGCCCTGCAAGAGGCCTCTAAAGAATCAAAACCACATTGTAAAGTATGTTTTCCAACTTGTTCAGCAGAATGCATTAAATCCTGTAAGTTTTTATTTTCCACAGTCAGGAATCAGCAATATTTTCTGTTTAAGAAGTCCAATAACATGTTGCTGATATTTTAACATATGAAATTGGCAGTTTAAAGCTCTAATTGCCAAGGTTGCTGAAGTATAAACCTTTTTACCCAATCTATCCGGCGCCCTGGAGTCTCTATCAGAAGGGGTTGGATTTTTAGTTGTAGAAGCCTTAATGCCCTTGGGCCACTGTGAAATAGTCTCTGGATCTGCAATAGGATTTTTGAAAAGGAACTTATGGGACTCAGGGACCCTGTATCATCTGTTTGGTTTACTGGAGACTGGGGGCAGGAGGCAGGGAATCAGGGGCCAAATTGGAATCCGAGAAAGCGTAATCAACAATGTCTAGTACAGGAGGAATAGCCAAAGGCCTATGCTGAGGTAGGAAAAGGAAATCCCTAAGCCTCTCTTTTGAATCGGAAAATTCCTGGCTTTCCCAGTGAAAATGCTCCCTCAGAGTATGTAAGGTTTCCTTAAAGAAAAATCCTCAGGAAGGGAAGCAGAGGGAATAAAGTCCTCTGCATCAGAATCCTCATAAGTAGGCAAGGACAAATCCAGGTCATCAGAAGAGTCAGAAAAAACAGAATCCTGATCAGAAGATTCACAATCAAGCTCAGCCCTAGGCCTCTTAGATGGTGGGGGTTGACTACACCTGATCAGATCTTCAGCCATTTTTCTAATTTTTTGTTTAGGCATAGAGGCCTGAGCATGTGGCCTGGGCATCGGTTTTTTAGACATGGATCGAGATTTAGGCCTTATTAAAGAAGGAGGCGTCGATTTAATATGCAAGTCCGTAGGCCTGAATGCACCCTCAGAAGCTGGTGCCTGCACAGCAGCTCCGGACCCATCCAAGGTAGAGACAACCGTGGGTTCCATAGCTGAAGTATCTCGTGGCATACCAGACTCCGAATGGGTCTCAGTAGAGGCCTGTGAATCACAAGTAGCAGGTATCAGGGGCTGCGAAAGCTCTTCACTGAGTACCGGCGAACTGGCGACTGGCTTAGAAGCGTCGTCAGCAGTTTTCAGGAGTCGGCCGACCGGCACTTGTGAACTGCTTCTGCTTCGGGCACCGCACGGCAAGAAAGACTGATGTAATGGCGTTGGCTGCATGTTTTATACCCCTGACGACCTGATGTCATGGAAGAAGGGACAGCAATCGACGCAGGACCCAAGACTTTGTTAATCAGGCCAACTGAGGGCAACCTGCAAGCAGATTACTCAAATGTAATGACTGCAACAATGAAACACGAAGAACCTCTGATAGTGCATGTAGCCTGCTCTGAAGCGAAGGTATCTTCTGCAAGATTCCCTTATTGGGCTGTGCAGGTAGGCTTCCTTTAAACCCAGTGTTGCCAACCAGGCATCCTTGCCTAGCATGGGGAGCAGCTGATGAAGAGTTAGCATCTTGAATTTTGGGATTACCAAAAATGTGTTTAGGATAGACAGATCCAGGATAGGACGCCAGGAATTGTCTTTTCTGGGTACCAGGAAAAGTCTTGAGTAGAAACCTTGCCCCCATTGATCTGGGACAGGTTGACTAACCCTGATGCTTAAAATCGAGAGAACTTGCTTTTGAGCCTCTGCCCACTGATTTGGGGGTAGGTCTGGCCAACCGTTTGGGGTTGGTAAGGAGTGGAAGTGGAATCTGTATCCTTGGGAAACTATATTTAAAACCCATTTGTCCTGGGTAATGAGTTCCCAATTCTCTGCATGCAGGACAATCTTTCCCCCTAAAGGAACAGTCAGTTGAGCAGGGCTTGGAAGGCTTAAAGTTAAGTCATTGAGACAGTTTACCATAGGGGGGAGTCTTACCACTCCCTGCTTTGGAAGTGGGAGCCCCCCACTGCTTAGGCCTGTGAGTACCTTGGGACTGACGCCTGTGTGTTCTGCTGGTTCTGGGTTTGGACTGAGAAGGCCTGGAAGAGGCAGGAAAGGACCAATTCTTAGAGGGCCAATGCCTACTAAATCTGGGAGGCTGTACTTGTAGGAAATCTTTATCAGTTTGCACTGATTTAGCTCTTTCCTCCATCTTTTTAAGTACTACTACTGCTTTGTTGCCAAACAGGTGGTCTTGATTTAAGGGAGCATCCAGTAATTTAGCTTTAACATGATCTGGCAATGATTGCTCCTTAAGCCAAGCAAGCTTTCTAAGTACAGACCCAGTGACAGCAGCCCTGCAAGATGCTTCTAATGAATCAAAACCACATTGCAAAGTATGTTTTCCAACTTGTTCAGCAGAATGCATTAAATCCTTATTTTCAGCACAGTCAGGAATCAACTTCAATTTCTGTTTAAGCAATCCAGTAATATGCTGCTGATACTTTTAACATATGAAATTGACAGTTTAAGGCCCTAATGGCCAAGATTGCGGAAGTGTACACCTACTTACCCCATCTATCCACTGCCCTGGAATCTCTATCAGAGGGGGTAGGATTTTTGGCAGTAGTAGTCTTAATGCCCTTGGGTCCCTGGGAAATGGTCTCAGGATCCGCAGTAGGATTTTTCAAGAGGAACTTGTGAGAGGCAGGTACCCTGTAATGCCTATCAGGTTTTCTGGGAGCAGGAGGTAAAGAGTCAGGGTCCAGGCTAGATTCTGAGACAGCATAATCTACACTGCAGTACAGGAGGGATAGCTAAAGGCCTGTGTTGAGGCAGGAGTAAGAATTCCCTAAGCCTCTTTTTGGAGTCAGAGTAATCTTAGCTTTCCCAGTGAAAATGCTCCCTAAGAGTATGCAAGGTTTCACCAAAAGAGAAATCCTCTGGAGGGGAAGCAGAGGGAATGGAGTCCTCTGCATCTGAATCCTCATAAGTAGATAAGGTCAAATCCTAGCCATCAGAGAAAACAGAAATTGAATCCTGATCAGAAGAATCAGAAGGAAAATCAGTCCTGGGTCTCTCAGAGGGGGAAGGGTGGCTTCCCCTGATTAGAGTAATAAGGTCTTCAGCCATTCTTATCATTTGTTTTTTAGGCATAGGGGCCTGACTATGCGTTCTGGGCATCGGTTTTCTAGGCATGGATCGAGTTTTAGGCCTTGAAGAAGAAGATGGCGTCGGTTTAATATTCAAGTCAGTAGGCCTGAATACACACTCAGAAGCCGGTGCCTGCACAGCAGCTTCGGACCCATCCAAGGTAGAAACATCGGCAGGTTCCACAGTCGAAGCATCTCGCTGCATACCGGACTCCGAATGGGTCTCAGTAGAGGCCTGCAAATCTGAAGTAGCTGGTATCAGGGGCTGCAAAAGTGCCTCACTGAGTACCGGCGAACTGGCGACTAGCTTAGGAGAACCGTCGTCGGCAGCTTTGGACCTATGTGGTGTGTCTGTCTTTATCTTTGCGTTTTTTCGGAATGTCGATAGTCGGGTGGCTTACTGAAGCCATTTCTGGATAATTGAACAGTACCAAAATATTTAGATGCGTAAATGAACAGACGACAAATAGTATGAGGTTTAAATAAGGTACAAAACAGACAGCGAGGTACATCGTGGTCTGGGCCTAAGCAAGGAATGCAGTACGAATGAAAATCTTTATGAGGTATTTGCTTTCCACAAGAAATACAATTGTTAACTTTTACGGACATCGGTTTACAGCAAGAAAAAGGTTCCCCAACAGGTACTTAGCTTAGTTGAAGTCTTTGGATCTGAAACTCTAAAACAAAAATTTCATGAGTCGTCCGACCGGCACTTGCGAACTGCTTCTGCTTCAGGCACCGCACGGCAAGAAAGACTGATGTAATGGCGTCGGCTGCAATGCTTTATACCCCTGACATCATGGAAGATGAGACAGCAACCGACACAGGATCCAAGACTTTGATAATCAGGCCTACTGAGGGTACTGCAAGCAGATAACCCCAAATGTGATGACTGCAACAGTGAAACACGAAGAACATCCAGGCTGCTGCTTCTAGAATCAAACCCTTTCCAAAAAGCCATAGATGAAGGCAAGGCCCTGGAAGAATGAGCCTCGAGTCTGCTGGGTACAGTTTTGCTGTGGTGGAAATAACAAATGGTAATAGCCCAAAACAGCTTGGAAACAGTCTGATCTGATGTTGTCAATTTTCATTCTATCCTCAACCTGTGGGTTTAGTTCCAATACTCAGACCTGACTCGGCCATTACCATAGCTCATGGTAACCAAAAAACTCTCAAGCTTATCCCTTACCCACAATGCACCTATTCCAGTTCCTCAGATCTTGTTTGTAGCTTTGGAATTAGACATGGTTTCCAGTGCACATGAGCAGATAAGCTGTAAAAGTTTTGATATTTCCTTTAAAACATTTAGAAAACCTGTTAAAAATATTTCTTCTTTATCCCTTTCTTCTCTTCTCTAGCAACTAGATGTACTCAGTAGACTTTCAGGATGCATACTATCATATAAAGATGAACAGGTGATCCAGAAGGTTTCTCAGTTTCTGGCTGGGAGCCAGTCAATATCAATTCAGAGTTCTAGTCTTTGGTCTCACCACAGCCCCCAGGGCGTTCACCAAGTGCATGGCAGTAGTAGCACCTCACTTGAGACTGTTGGGATTCCAGGTGTTTCTGTACTTAGACGACTGGCTCATTACCACTCCGACCAGGCATCAATTATTAGAAGTAAGACAGCAGGTTCTCCTGACATGTTCCTATCCTGGGATAACCATAAACTACAAAATCTCACCTCAAACTAACTCAGACCTTATAGTTCATAGGTGCCATCTTGTACACAAAGACAGCAATAGCCCCTCTTCTCCTGCTAAGACTACAGAAAATCAGGTCACAAGTCTTGAACATAAACAACAGCAAAAAAGTAACTGCACGCCTAACTCTACAGGCACTGGGATTTATGTTGGCAGCTATAACTCTAGTCCCTTTAGCCAGATTTCACATGAGCATTTTACAATGGCTGCTTGCAACACAATAGGCAATACTATACTAACCAATATCAACTTTGATTGCAATCACCAACATTTGCAAGACAGATCTTAAATAGTGCATTCAATTGGACCAAATTTAGAAGGCTATCCTTTCACCCCCTCTCAACCCAAGACCACAGTGACCACAGACATTTCCTATTTAGGGTGGGAAGTGCATACTCTAGGGGAAAACTGTCCAAGGCACTTGGTCCCCCATACAGGCCAAGTAGCATATCAATGTCTTAGAGAAAAGGGTAGTGCTTTTAGCATTGCAGGCCTTCCAGAATGCTCTCCCTTCAGGGACAATTACGATTCAAACAGACAAGTCAGTAGTTTGGTACATCAACAAGCAAGAAGGAAATACGTCCTATTCCTTGTGTCAAGAAGCTCTGGCAACTCACATTCCAAAGAAGTCCAATGTGATAGCTGACAAACTGAGCAAATACATTACCCTGCCTCACAAATGGTCCCTCAATCCAAAAGTGACGGAGAGAATAGTCCGTTGATGGGGCCAGCCTTGCTGCCATCTTTTCACCTCTCCCCTAAACAAGTGCAGCAACTACTTTGCCCTAATCCCCTCTCAGGGGGGATCACCGCAGGATGCTCTTGTCCACAACTGGCCCTCCGGTCTTCTTTATGCCTTTCCACAAATTCCTCTAATTCCCAAGTTCCTACAGAAAGCAATCAGGTTGAAGAGCAAGGTAATCCTCATTGCACCTTACTGGCCTCCACAGATTTGGCTCCCCTTCCTTTGGTCTCATCTAATTCCCTGTCCTTGGATTCTGGACCCAGTTCCAGATCTCCTGTACCATCCAACAGGCATGATCCTCCCAGACATCTCAAACCTCATGCTGACAGCTTGTTTGTTCCAATTCCACCAATAGCCATACAATCTATGCTCTCTTCACCTGTCCAACACATACTTTTAGTTTCTCACAAACCATCCAAGTGTAAACTTTACAACAATAAATAGAAAAGGTTTGTCTTTTGGGCATGTCAAAATAACACTGACACTTTTTCAACACCTATTCATAAGATTCTCAATTTTTTATCCTCACTGTTCAGTGAAGAGACTTTGTCTTCTACTATTCAAGTTCAGTTAGCAGCTATATCTAATTTTCATATTGGATTTGAAGACTCATCACTTGCTTCTCATAAACCTTGTAAAGCTTTTTTTTAGAGGTACTCTTCTGTTGAAGCCTACTTACAAAGATCCAACCCCTCCTTGGGACCTGAACTTGGTGCTGCAAGCAATCATACAACCTCTTTTCGAACCAGCAAAGTACAGTTTTGTACCTACCATAAATGTAGATGTCCGATAGATATGCAACTGCAGTCATAACATATGGGTTGTCCTGCCTCAGGCAGCCCTCGGTCGGCCGGATTCCAAAGTCTGGGTCCGGCGTTGGCTGGTGTCGCCTCCTCTCCGACGTCAGAACGGCTGGAGTATAAAGGCATCGGCCGACGCCATCTTCTTCAGTGTTTCTTGCCCCAGATGCCAGGTGCCCTCCTAGGAAGGCTAAATTTGGTGAATGGATAAAGAATTCCAGACATGCACAACAGTAATAAACAGATACACCATAGAGATACCCCCAGCTAATAGGAATAGGGGTAGTGGACCCATAAAGAAGGTTGCAGAGGGGTAGGAGGGTGGGAGAATCCGACTGCAGTTGCATATCTATCGGACATCTACATTTATGGTAGGTACAAAACTGTACTATGTCCTTCAAGAATGCAACTGCAGTCATAACATATGGGTTGAATACCATAGCCAAGCTGGGGGTGGTTGGAACTAAAAAAGTGATGGTGTAGCTAAAATGCCCTGCAGGACTGCCGAAGCAAAGCCAGCTCGGGATCTGGAGTATAAAGGCAGGTTGTAGTGCTTGGTAAATGTATGCACGGAGCTCCATGTAGCAGCCTCTAGAATGTCCTTTGTAGCCACTCCTCCTAGGAAAGCTGTGGATGTGGCTATAGCTCTGGTGGAGTGTGGCCTAATATTGGCTGGCACACATTTTCCATGAAAGGAATAGCAGAATCTGATGCAGTGTCCAATCCATTTGGAAATTGTTTGTTTGGAGATTGCTTTTCCCTGTACAAAAGCAGCATAGGCTACAAGCAGTTGGTCAGACTTTCTGGTGGCCTTAGTTCTGTCCAAGTAGTAGCGTAGTTGTCTGTGTATGTCCAAAGTATGCAGCAGTGCTTCCCCCCTGTTTTGAGGATTGGGGAAGAAAGTAGGCAGGTGAATGGCTTGATTTAGAGACACCCTGGAAATTACTTTTGGCATGAATGAAGGATTGGTTCTTAGAGAGACTCTGTCCTGATGAAAAATGAGAAAAGGAGGTACTGCCATGAGTGCCTGTATCTCCGAGACTCTTCTTGCTGATGTGATTGCCAATAGGAAAACCGTTTTCCATGAGAGAAATTGCATTTCTGAAGTTGCTGCTGGTTCAAAGGGAGGAAGAGTTAAATTTTCCAAGACGAAGTTGCGGTCCCATGCAGGTACTGGCGGTTTCCTGGGAGGTTTGATATTCTTTATCCCCCTTAGGAACTGTCTTAGCAAAGGATGTGAGAACACAGGTGGATCACAATTGTATTTTTCTGAGATTGCTGAGGCATGAATCTTTATGGAAGAATATGAGAGACCAGTATGAAACATTTCTGCCAAGTATTCCAATATCTGATGTATACTCAATACTGTTGTATCCTGACCCCTGCTAGCATTCCAGATGATGAATCTCTTCCACTTGGCTGAATAGGTTTTTCTGGTGGAAGGTCTGCGTGCTTCCAGTAAGATCTCTTGAACTTTTTTGGAAAGAGAGATATCGGAAGGAGTTATGGTAACCTCCAGGCTGTCAGATGCAATGTTTTCAGGTTTTGATGAACCGTCCTGTAATTATGTTGTGTTAGAAGCAGAGGCCACAGGGGCAGAGGCCACGGTTTGGTCCGAGTTATGCTCAACAGCAATGGGTACCAGTGCTGCCTTGGCCAGTCTGGAGCTATCAAAATGCCTGTTGGTTGTTCTGCTTTGATCTTCAGTATCACCTTGGTCAGCAGTGGTAGAGGAGGGAATGCATAACTTGTTAGGGACTTCCAGCTGAAGGAGAGAGCATCCGTTTTCCAGGCTAGAGGATGGTGGGTCCTTGTACAGAACTTTTCCAGGTGATGATTCATGTGAGAAGCAAAGAGATCTATGTCCGGTCTTCCCCATGTCCTTGTTATTTGTGAGAAAATGTGAGGATGCAGCATCCATTCGTGTGGATCCAAGAAATTTCTGCTCAGCTTGTCCGCCAGTACATTGTCCTTGCCTGGCACAAACTGGGATTGCAGATGTATCTTCAGACTTAGGGATTTTTCCCAGAGAATCATTGTTAGTCTGCAGAGGGGATAAGAATGAGTGCCTCCCTGCTTGTTTATATACCACATAACAGTGGTGTTGTCTGTCCTTATTAGCAAATGTCCTTGTTGAAGTGATTTTTCGAAAGTCTCGATTGCATGTATCACTGCCAACATCTCTTTTTGGTTTATGTGCAGATGCCTTTTCCCTTGGTGTCCATTGACCTTGAATGCATCTGCCCTCCATGTGCGCCACCCCATCCATGGTCTGAGGCGTCTGTTGTAATCATTTCACCTGCTTGAGGTTTGTTGAAAGACATGCCTTTGTTTAACTGACTTGCTTGAGCCCACCACAAAAATTCTCTTTGCAGACATGGAATGAGTGGGATTGCGTCCTCTAAGCTTTGGCTGTGTTGGGACCATAAGCTTTTTAAGTACCATTGCAGCTTTCTCATATGAAGTCTTGCCAAAGGTATCAGGAGAATGCAAGATGCCATGAACCCCAGGGCCTGCAGGATTTTCCTTGCAGTCAGCTGGGAGAGCTTTGCTAGGCCTTTGAAGTACTCTGGTAACTGCTGTTGTTTTTCCTCTGTGAGATAAGCCATCTGTGTTTTTGTGTCCAGTTTGGCTCCTAGGAAAATAATCTGTTGGGATGGCAGAAAGTACAGTTGTGTACACCTACCATAAATGTAGATGTTCGAGTGTCTTCACTGTTGCAGTCATAACTGTAGGGTGATCCTGCCGGCAGGCAGCCCAAGGTCGGCCAGAATCACAAAGTCTGGGTCTGGCGTCGGCTGCACAAGCTAGTACCCTGACGTCAGTACGCTCTGGTACATAGCCCTCAGCCGACGCCATCTTCTCCAGCCTTTCTTGCCCCAAATGTCAGAAATCTCCAATAAACAAAAAATGAGTCCCACAAGGAAACACAAACACACCATAAAGTGAAAAAAGAGGGGATAGGAGGGAGGGAAACACTGACTGCAACAGTGAAGACACTCGAACATCTACATTTATGGTAGGTGTACACAACTGTACTATGTTCTTCGTGTTTCACTGTTGCAGTCATAACTGTAGGGTGGAATCCCAAAGCAGTGAAGAAAGGGAGGAGGTTTAGATAGAAGAAGGGGCAGTAAGAAGGCCCTGCAAAACAGCAGAGGCAAAACCTGCCCTGGTCTTAGAATACAAAGGGAGATTGTAGTGCTTGGAAAAGGTATGCACAGAACTCCAAGTGGCAGCTTCCAAGATATCCTTGGTAGGGACTCCTCTGAGAAAAGCAGTAGAAGTGGCAGCTGCTCTAGTAGAATGACTTCTCACAGTACCTGGAAACTGTTTCCCATGATGAGTGTAACAAAATCTTATTCCATAGGCAATCCATTTGGAAATAGTTTGTTTGGAAATAGCCTTTCCAAGAGAACTGGAGGCAAAAGAAACAAACAATTGGTTAGATTTTCTGAACTCTTTAGTCTTGTCCAAGTAAAATCGTAACTGTCTGTGTACGTCCAATGAATGCAAAATCCTTTCCCCTTTATTTTGAGGATTAGGAAAGAAGGTAGGAAGGTGAATTGTCTGATTTAAAGCAACTTTTGAAATCACCTTAGGCATGAAAGTAGGATTGGTCCTCAAGGATACTCTGTCAAGATGAATTAGGTATGGCTCCACAGCCATAAGAGCTTGCAACTCTGAAACCCTTCTGGCAGAAGTCAATGCTAACAAAAGAACTGTCTTCCAGGATAAAAATTTAATATCAGAAGCCGCAGCAGGCTCAAAAGGAGGCAAAGTGAGTTTTTCCAAAACATAGTTAAGATCCCAGGCAGGGACAGGAGGGGTCCTGGGAGGCCTCAAATTCTTAGCTCCTCTCACGAATTGTCTCACCAAAGGATGAGAAAAAACAGGAGGGTCGGTATTAAAATGAGCAGATATAGTAGAAGCATGAATCTTAATAGAAGAAAAGGAAAGGCCTTTAGACAAAAGGTCTGAAAGGTAAAGCAAAATAGACGAGAGATCCGGCACAAAAGGATTAGAGCCACGGTCCTGCATCCAAATACAAAACCTTTTCCATTTAGAGGCATAGGATTTCCTAGTGCTAGGCCGTCTGGCTTCTAGAAGAACATCCAAAACTTGTTTGGGGAGCTTAGAAGAAATCAAATTTCCTTGAAGAGCCAAGCTGCCAGGCAAAGGGTCTTGAGATGAGGGTGTAGCATCTGACCCTGATGCTGGGACAGAAGAGAAGGGTACAGAGGAAGGATCCAAGGAGGTTCCAAGCACAGATGTTGTAAGGTCGGATACCAAAACTGTCGAGGCCAATTTGGAGCAATCAAGATGATGAACTTGGGCTTGTCCTGTTTTATCTTCAGTAATATCCGGGGAAGAAGAGGAAGAGGAGGGAAGACATATCCCGAAAGGTTCCTCCAACTGAATGACAGGGCATCCACTTTCCAAGCTGTTTTGTGGAAGGACCTGGTGCAAAAGAGAGGCAGCTGATGATTGAGATGGGATGCAAACAGATCTATCTGGGGACACCCCCAAACTGCAGTTATCCTGTTGAATAAGTTGGTGTCTAGCATCCATTCGTGAGGATCCAAAATGTGTCTGCTTAGGCTGTCTGCTAAGAGATTCTGCTTTCCTGGAATGAATTGAGCTTGAAGATGCAAATTCAGACTTAGAGCTATGTCCCATAAAGTCATAGCTAGTCTGCAAAGGGGGTATGAATGAGAGCCCCCCTGCTTGTTTATGTACCACATGACTGTGGTGTTGTCTGTATGAATTAGAAGAGGCCCTGGTTGCAAAAGGGTCTTGAAGGCTAGAAGAGCATTTTGAACTGCCAACAGTTCCTTCAGATTGATGTGCCAGTGAAGGTGACTCTTTGTCCAGGTCCCCTGCTGGCAATTGTTTAGAAAATGTGCTCCCCAAGCATAATCCGAGGCATCCGTGGTTATGATTTGAGAAGGTTGAGGTAGACGAAAAGGCTTCCCTTCGTTTAAAGCGCACACCCTAGACCACCAAAGGAACTCCTTCTGGAGGCAGGGGATCAGAGGAATCAAAGTGTCCAGACCTTGGTAATGCTGTGACCATACACTTTTCAGGTACCATTGAAGCTTTCTCATATGAAGCCTTGCATTTGGAATTAACAGAATGCATGAAGCCATATAGCCCAGTGCCTGCAGGAATTTCCTTGCAGTGAGCTGAGTTAAGGTTGCCAAGGTTTTGAAAATTGAAGCCAGCTGTATTTGTTTTTCTGGTGTAAGGAAAGCCCTTTGTAAGGTTGTATTTAGGAGGGCTCCCAAAAATATCATTTGTTGAGAAGGAATCAATTGTGACTTTTTTATGTTCACTGAAAATCCCAGGAGGAGGAAGAGACGTTGAACAAAATCCAGGTGTTGAAGTAAAAGGTCCTTGCTGTCTGCCTGGATAAGGCAGTCGTCCAAATAGAGGTAAATCTGAATCCCCTGAAGTCTGCAATAAGCCACTACTGGGGCCAGGCACTTGGTAAAAACCCTGGGCGCAGTAGATAAACCAAAGGGCAGTACAGAGAATTGAAAGTGCCTCGAGCCTGCTTTGAATCTGAGGAATTTCCTGCGTTCCTGCCTGATGGGAATGTGTAAGTAGGCTTCCTTTAGGTCCAATGTCACCATCCAAGCGTCCTGGGAGAGTACTGGAAGCAGTTGTTGTAGAGTAAGCATTTTGAATTTTGGAATTTCCAAAAAAGTGTTTAACACTGAAAGGTCCAGAATAGGTCTCCATGAGTTTTGTTTTCTTGGAACCAGAAATAGTCTCGAGTAAAAGCCTTTTCCCATTTCTGAGAAAGGAACAGGCTCTATGGCTCTCATGGCCAGTAGAGCATCCACTTGATTTAAGGCCTCTGCCCATTGATGTTTTGGCAGATCTGGCCAAGCAATAACCCTTGGCAGAGTATGAAAATGGAACTTGTAGCCTCTTAAAATCACGTCCAATACCCATTTGTCCTGGGTAATATGAGTCCAATTTCTGTAAAAAAGAGAAAGCTTTCCTCCGAGAGGGGCATCCAGGTAAGGGGGTCCTGAAGCCCAACCGAGAGAGTCATTGAGTCTGCTTCCTTTGAGATTGGGATCTGTCTTCTCCCCTTCTAGGTGAAGAAGCAGCCCATTGCCTGGATCTGTAAGAGGCCTGAGCTTGACCACGACCTCTGGAGCGTCTATATCTCCCCCTTTGTGGCCTGTCAGACGTGGGAAAGGACCAATTTTTGGAGGGCCAATTCCTGGAAAATCTAGGAGGCTGAACTTGTAAGAAATCTTTCACAGTCTGCATAGATTTTGCCTTTTCTTCCATCTTTTTAATAACCTCTTCAGCCTTGGATCCAAATAAAACATCATGCTGAACAGGGGCATCTAAAAGTTTAGCCTTAACCTGTTCCGGCAAACTTTGTTCACGAAGCCAGGCATGTCTCCTAATAACAGTACCAGAGGCTGCGGCCCTGCAAGAAGCTTCCAAAGCATCAAAACCACAATGCAAACTATGCTTGTTCACTTGTTCAGTTGCATGCAATACATCCTGCAATTCCTTATCCTCTGCACATGCTGGAAAGGTAGCAAGCTTTTGCTTCAAAACAGACAAAAGAAATTGCTGATACTTAAACATATGAAACTGGCAATTTAAAGCCCTAATAGCAAGGGTAGCAGAAGTATATACCTTTTTACCCCACCTGTCTAAGGGACGAAAATCCTTCTCGGAGGGAATAGGATTTTTGGAAGAAGCAACCTTAGCAGCCTTAGAACCCTGAGAAATAGTTTCAGGATCCGCAGAAGGGTTCTTGAATAAAAATAAATGAGAATCAGGGACCCTGTAAAATCTATCAGGCTTAGAAGGAGCAGGGGGCATGGAATCAGGATTCAAATTAGCCTCAGAAAAGGCATCATCCACAATATCAAGAACAGGAGGAATAGCTAAAGGCCTGTGTTGAGGAAGAAGAAGGAATTCCCTAAGCCTCTTCTTGGAAGCAGAATAATCCTGACCTTCCCAATGAAAATGTTCCCTCATCTCATGTAAGGTCTCCCCAAAAGAGAAATCCTCAAGCGGAGAAGCAGAGGGCAGGGAATCCTCTGCATCCGAATCCTCATAAGGGGGAAAGGAATATTCCTGATCAGAGGAAGAAACAGAAGATACAGAAGCCTGGTCAGAGGAATCCAAAGGAACATCCTGTCGAGGCCTTTTCTCTGGAGGGGGGTGAGAACCCCTAATCATTGTAAGCAAATCTTCAGCCATCCTTAGCAATTGCTTCTGTGTCTTGGGAGTAGCTTCAGAAGTAGCTGGAGCAGAAACTTTAGGTTTAACTGGAGTCTTGGACTTTGCCTTTGTCTTTGAAATGGTGATGTGAGTAGGCCTGAATACCCCCTCAGAAGCCGGTACCTGCACAGCGGTTCCGGACCCATCTAAGGGAGCGACGTCCGAAGGTCCTGCAGCAGATAAAACAATAGGCCTTGATGGCTCCTCATGGGAGTCCGTATCGGCCATCGGTTCAGAAGTGGCGGACGACAGGGGCTGCAAAAGCACCTCACTGACGACAGCCAAACCGGACGCTGGCTCCAGCTGCGACGAATCCTGTTTGGACCTCGGAGGCCTGTCCTTGTCTTTGCGCTTCTTTTGAATTCCAGTAGAATCCGACGACATTCTATAATTGAAGCGTCTGCCAAAGTAATTTAAAGCCCAGTCGTACCGACGCTTAATAGTGCGAGAATTGAACCTGGCACAGAACCGACAACAACAAACGTCGTGGTCAGGGCCTAAGCAAGGTAGACAGTAAGAGTGGAAATCTTTATGAGGTATCTGTTTACCACACGCTATATAATTATTAACTTTTTCTGACATCGGAGGAACAAGAAAAAGATTCCCCAACGGGGTACTTAGCTTTGAGAAGAGAAGTAAGAACTTCGGACCGAAAGCAATCAAAAACGTAGATCGAAAATCGCCAACCAACGACTTGCGAGCTGCTTTCCACCGCACGGCAAGAAAGACTGGAGAAGATGGCGTCGGCTGAGGGCTATGTACCAGAGCGTACTGACGTCAGGGTACTAGCTTGTGCAGCCGACGCCGGACCCAGACTTTGTGATTTTGGCCGACCTTGGGCTGCCTGCCGGCAGGATCACCCTACAGTTATGACTGCAACAGTGAAACACGAAGAACATGTCTTGATTTCTGAATGTTGACTGTGTATCCCAAGGCCTGTAGTAATTGAATGACATAGTCCAAGTTTGCTATCAAGGTTTGCTTGTTGTCTGCTTGTATGAGGCAGTCATCCAGGTAGAGGTATATTTGAATCCCCTGGAGTCTGCAGTGTGCCACTACTGATGCCAGGCATTTCGTGAACACTCTGGGCGCAGTAGATAAGCCAAACGGCAATGCTGAGAATTGATAATGCTCTGTCCCTGCAAGAAATCTGAGGTATCTTCTGCAGCTTTGTCTGATTGGGACATGCAGGTATGCCTCCTTGAGGTCCAGAGTGACCAGCCAAGACCCCTTGCCCAGCATGGGAAGGAGTTGCTGCAACGTCAGCATTTTGAACTTTGGCACAATGAGATAAGTATTTAGAGTAGACAAGTCCACTATAGGTCTCCATTTGTTTTCCTTTCTTGGAACAAGGAACAGTCTTGAATAAAATCCCTGGCCTTGTTCCTGTGGAGGGACCTTTTCTATTGCTTTTATATTTAACAGCTTTGAAACTTGAGTGAGTGCCTCTGCCCTTTGATGAAGTGGCAGGTTTGGCATGCCTTGTCTTATTGGTAAAGTATGGAAGTGGAATCTGTAACCTTTGTCTATTAAATCCAGAATCCAGTTGTCCTTGGTTAAGATATGCCAGGTTTTTGAGAATAAGGATAATTTTCCGCCCAAAGGTGCTTCTCTTTGAGACTTTGTAGACGGTATGAAAGTCGAGTCATTGTGGTTGTCCTTGTGGTGCAGCTGGACTGCCTGCGCCACTTCTTTGATTTGGTGGTTGCCATTGGCGGCCCCTGTAGGAGCCTCGGTATTGCCCTCTACCTCGGGCACGCCTGTTTTTTCCCCCTTTGAAACTTGTCAGTGTCTGTAAAGGACCAATTCTTTGAAGGCCAATTCCTGCTGAATCTGGGTGGCTGAACCTGGAGGAAATCTTTGACTGTCTGTACTGATTTAGCTTTTTCCTCAATGGACTTCAACACATCTTTTGCATTAGCACCAAAAAGCTTCTGTTTTTCCAGAGGTGCATCAAGTAACTACTTTAACATGGTCTGGCAGTGGCTGTTCTTTTAACCAAGCATGTCTACGTATAACAGCCCCAGTCATAGCTGCCCTACATGAAGCCTCCAATGCATCATAACCACACTGAAGAAAATGATTGCTAACCTGCTGAGTGTTATGTACTAGATCCTGCAATGCCTTTCTATCAATAGGCTCAGGAGAGGCTAGCTTTTTCTGTAAATCATCCAGTAAAAAATCCTGGTACTGAAACATATCATAGGGTGGGAGGATGACATAATGGTTAAGGTGTTTACCATAAAGACACAAGGTACAGGGTTTGATTCTCACATGGGGTAACTGGCTAGGCTTCAAATGGCCCAAAAGGGCAGTTAGCCTGCTACTAATCTATGAATCTATGAACCTAATATGAAAAAGGCAGTTAAGTGACCTCATGGCCAGGGTGGTAGAGGTATAAACTTTTTTACCCCATCTCTCCAGGGACCTAGCTTCCCTATCCGTTGGCAGTGGATTCTTGGCTGTGGAAGTAGCCACTCCCTTTGGGCCCCGTGAAATAGTTTCTAGATCCACAGAATGGGCCTTAAAGAGATGTCTGTGGGTGTCAGGGACCCTATAATATCTGTCTGGCTTGACAGGAGCAGGAGGGAGAGAATCAGGGTTAGCACTGGAGTCGGAGAAAACATCATCCAGGACATCCATAACTGGAGGGATAGCTAAAGGTCTGTGCTGGGGTAGCTTGAGGAAGGTACGTAGCCTTTTCCTGGAATCAGAGAATTCCTGACCCTGCCATTTAAAATGCTCCATCATAGAGTGTAGGACTTCACCGAAGGAAAAATCCTCTGGAGGAAAGGCAGAGGGAATTGATTCCTCAGCATTAGAGTCCTCATAGGCCTGGAAGGATTCTTCTTGGGTATCTGAAGGCTCAGAATCCCCAGAGGCTTCATCTGAAGAGAGGTTGTCGGCCTGCTCAGTTCTGGGCCTTTTCTCTGCAGGCAGTTGAGAACCTCTGTCTGGATGAGGCTGAGACCCCCTGATAAGAGAAATAAGATCTGCAGCAAGAGACATGATCTGTTTATCAGAAGAAGGGGCCTGGGCAGTAGGTTTAGGATGGGCCTTGGCCTGGCTGGCGGCCTTAGCACGTGCAAAGGCCTTGGTGGACATGGATACAGGAGGCCTAGCTGCCCCACGTGCAGGAGTAACCTTGTCCACAGGAATGGTGTCGGGTAGATCCAGAACTTCGGTTTCTGGAGGAAAGTCAACAACCGGCACCGGTGTAGACTCCGAGACCGAAGGACGAGTTAACGCTGTGTCGTCGGCCTGGAGCGGTTGAATTACCGCTTCTGAAGGGACCGAAGCACTCGCGGAGGGTTTAGGAGGAGTATCGTTGGAGGACGTCGGCCGAGGATGTCGGTCCCGGTCCTTTCGTTTTTTGGAAGATTGAGTAGTCGGTTGTTCCGACGGCATGATATAAGCGAAAGATTCGCTGAAAAAGTCTTCGGCAAATTCTGCCCGGCGCCTGAGAGTGCGCTTATTAAAGCAAGCACAGGCAGCACAGGCCGAGACGTCGTGGTCTGGGCCCAGGCAAGGTAGGCAATAAGAATGGAAGTCCTTATGAGGTATTTGTTTACCACAAGAGAAACAATTATTAACTTTCTCAATTTGTTCTGACATCGGCTGGGCAAGAAAAAATGTTCCCCAACGGGGTACTTGGCTTTTAGATGACTTCAGTACTGAAAACACAGGAGCTGACCGACCGGCACTTGCGAACTACTTCTGCTTCGGGCACCGTGCGGCAAGAAAGACTGAAGAAGATGGCGTCGGCCGATGCCTTTATACTCCAGCCATTCTGACGTCGGAGAGGAGGCGACACCAGCCGACGCTGGACCCAGACTTTGGAATCCGGCCGACCGAGGGCTGCCTGAGGCAGGACAACCCATATGTTATGACTGCAGTTGCATTCTTGAAGGACATCAAATGTTTATCTCAAGTTTCTGTCCTGGAAAGCTATTTTCTTAGTAGCCATAACTACCGCAAGAAGGATTTCAGAAATTCAAGCTTTGTCTCGTAAACTACCATATTTGATTTTTCACAAAGAGAGGGTTGAGCTAAAACCCCTCTTTTCTGCCAAAAGTGGTTTCAGAAATATTAAACTATTAACCTACCATTTTCTTCCCCAAATTTACTAACAAAAGGGGAATACTGCTTACACTTATTAGATGTTCATAGACAATTACGATTCCATCTTCACAGACAAAATATATCAGAAAATCTGACCAATTATTTATCTCTTACTCAAATACAAAACTAGGAAAACCTGTGAGAAAAGTGACATTGGCTTGATGGCAGACAGACTGCATTTCTTTCATCTACAACAAATTGGGTTTGCTTTACCGGAACCTTTGAAAGCACATTCAGCTTGAGCTGTAGTGACTTCAGCTGTCTTCCAATCTAAAGCCTCCGTGGATGATATTTGCCCATCAGCAACCCGGGCTACTTCCCAGACTTTCATTACTCATTACAAATTGGATCTGATCTCCAGGTGAAGAGCATTATTTGGTTCAATAGTGCTCAAGAATATCCTTCCTTGAGTCCACTCAGGGTCTAAGACAGCTGGGGACTCTTGTCTCACAGGTCGAGTTTAGAATGAAAATAGACATCAGATAAAGCTATGTTCTCACCATAATGTTCCATCTGTGTTGCCCATTTTCATTCTTCAACTCCCCTCCCTCCAACCCCCATACCCTTGGGCTTCTAGAGGAATAGAGAACTATTGGACTATTATCCTTGCTATATAACTATTGTTCCAGATATAGTTTTAATGAATGTCTTACAATTAATCTTTCCTTTGGTCTATCAGCAAACTTGATCTGAGGTAACTGGGATAGGTACATTGTGGGTAAGGAGATAAGCTTGAGAGTTTTTTGGTTACCACAAACCATGGTAGCGGCCGAGTCAGTTCAGAGGATCAGAACTGAACATGCAGGTTGAGGAAGAATGAAAATGGACAACACAGATGGAACATTATGGTGAGTGCATAACTTATTTTTTGATACCCAAAACAACCACTTGTAAATAGTCTATTTTGATATAGGTTTTCCAAGAAATGAACAACTGATCAGAAATTCTGAATTATTTTGTTCTGTTAAGACAGTACCAGAGTTGTCTGTGGAAATCCAGGTTTGAAGTATCCTTTTATTCTCATTTTAGATTTAGGAAAGAAGACAGGAAGACGAATAGATTAGCTTAAGGAAAATGGATACCCATGTTAGGCCTAAAAATTAGTTCTCAAAAAATACTCTGTGGAGGATAAGGTTGACCTACCCTAACAGCTTCAATTTAGATACTTTTCTTGTAAAGGTCAGGACACTGAGTAAGACTGTTTTCCATGTCAAGAACCTCAAGTCAGCCTGATGAGCTGGTTCAAGCAGAGCTTTTATAACATAAGATTAAGATCCGAAGGAAGAGCCACTGTTTTTCTGAGAGGCTTTTTATGTAGAACCCCTCTCAAAAATATTTTTACATGAAAGTGCTTTCAGAAAAGGAATCCATGGGCACACATACCGAAATGGTCGACAAATTAACCTTGGCTGAGGAGTAAGACAGTCCATATAATAGTAACTCACACAAAGACTGTAAAAACAGAGAAACACTAGCTCTAAATGGGTCCGAGTTCTAGAAAACATTTTCCATTTGCTAATACCTAGCTGTACCGAAGGGTGCACTGCTACAGTCATCCCTGTCCACAAAGGAGGAGCGACTACAGACCCTGGGAACTATCGCCCCATTAGCCTGACGAGTCTAATATGCAAAGCTATGGAACACATCATCATGGACCTAATAAACAAGGATATAGGGAATCTCCAAACTCTGGATCCCACACAGTTTGGTTTTGTGAAGGGTTGATCATGCCTGCTCAACTTGGTCGACTTCTTTGAGTCAGTCACCAGAGCTGTGGATGAAGGCAAGGTGGTTCATACAGCCTACCTTTGATACCATTTCCCACTCAGGAATCATAGAAAAACTCACTAAGCTAGCCATCAACCCTATCTCACTAGGTGGGTTGCAAACTGGCTCACAGACAGAACCCACAGTGTGAAAATAGCTGACTCCAAGTAAGACTGCTGACCAGTCACAAGTGGAGTCCCACAGGGTTCAGTCCTGGGTCCTCTCCTGTTTGGTATCTACTTCTCTGAAGTCCAGGCCAACATGAAGGGACTCTGGCTGACAAAGTTCACAGACAATTGCAAGTTGGGAGCTACTATTAGCTCCCCAAATGATGTTGACATCTTACAGAAAGGCCTCAGTGAAACCAACGACTGATGTCAGAACCATGGCTTTAAGCTCAATGCCAAAAAAAGTGTTGTCATCCCCTTTGGAAAAACCTGGTTCCCATGAATTACCACATCAATGGTAGTCCTCTGAACACAGAAGGCCTTATGAGAGATCTGGGAACACGGATTGACAGCAGCCTTTCTTTTGACCACCATATTGCCACTGTGGTCAGAAAGTCCTTCTATGTGGCACATCTCATTAGTAAGGGTTTTGCATCCAGGAAGAAAGAGGTCATTGTCTCCCTCTACTCTTCCCTCATTAGGCCAATCATCGAGTACAATGCCCCATTTGGCACGTACCCCATTAGACATCTGCAACAACTGGAAAGGCCACAAAAGTACCTCACAAAGAGGATCCTAGGCCTTAAACACTTTGTCCTATATGGACAGACTAAAAAAACTCCAACTATTCACTGTCTCTTAGAGGCGATCACTGCTTGACTTACAAAGCCATGTCTGACCCAGCTCTGTTAGAAATGCTGCATCTAAAGAAATCCCAATCCCTCTGCACCACACGCCCCAGAGACCTCAACCTCATTACCACAATCAACAGAACATGCTGGAGAGACAGGTTCATAACCCAGAAACTGCCCATGCTATGGAATAGACTTCCCATACATGTCAGAGCACCTCACTGGCCCTCTTCAAAAGAAATCTTGATGAGTGGATGGGAAACAGAAAATTCACCCCGGGGATCATTCCAGTGGCTCTACTCAACAGAGGCACTGGGAACTAAGGTCAGGTGGCACGATGCCAGGGCAATCCTATGGATTAGGCTTGTAAAGGCTCCAGGGCCATTAGTCTAATAAACACCTATGAATATATGATTTTTTTTATTAGCAGGCTTTCTTGCCTCCATCAATAGTTGATGCTCATCCTCAGGAAAAAAGGTGCCTAAACAGTATTAAAACCCTACCATTCAGGCACATTAAATGTAGCTGCTTAGGATCAGGGTATAAACACCCCTAAATTTGAGTGAGTATATCCAGTCTGTGAGGAAGTTTGTGGTAATTGCCCCTGGCCATTTCCATAAGTAGTAAGAACCACTATTACCTGAGCCAGAAGGAAGTCATCACAATGATTTTTGTGGAGTCCTTCTGCATCTTCAGAAGCACTTTTGAAATCAGTGGGAAGGACAGAAAAGCATACAGGAATATCCCTGTAGAAAAGGAAAGGAAAAGGTATCTGTCTTCCAGGCCTTCTTGTATGGAGTCATGGAACAGAATTCTGCCAGTTGATTGTTTAGAGAGGAGGCAAAAAGACCTACTTGAGGTGTTCTCCACAGATGGATCAAACCTTGAAAGACCTCCTGATTCAGTTTCCATTACTGAATGTCTGTCCTAGTCCTGCTCAGCTTGTCTGCTACACAATTTTGTTCTGACTGGATGCAAGATACCTGTAGAGTGAGATTATGTTGCTAAGTTATGTCCCATTCTAATATGGCAAATCTGTACAAAGGGGCAAGATTTGAATCCTCCCTGCATGTTTACGTACTGCAGAATTGTGGTGTTGTCTGTAAAAACATGAAGATGTCTGGAGGACCACAGATTATTCAGCGAGTATTTATACAAGCTAGCATCTCTTTTATATTGGTGGGTTTTGGTCAAACTTTTCTGTTCTAAAGACCCTGCACTATTATGGCTATTGATAATGTTCCCCAAGCAATCACTGAGGTGTCTGTTGTGACTGACTGTGCTGAAGCATGAAGGGAGAATGGGAGAACTTTTCTACAAAACTTAAAACAGAAATTTGAAATGTCAATGGGGTGCTGATACTGGAACCATACAGATTTCAGGTACCACTGCATCTTTTTCATGTGTAGTCTTGTAAGAGATATCAAGAAAATCATACATGCCATGTGAACCAGAATCCTGAGTAATTCCCTTACTAAGACAGATGTCTGTGTGATCTAAATACATATCTGTTTTTCCTGTGGACGGAAAGCTATTTGTACCGAGGTGTCCTGCAGATACACCACAAAAACAATCAGGTGAGAAGGCATCAGAAAGGACTTCTGAAATATTCTCCCAGGCTGCGTAGGAGATCCCTTACCGAAGACAGATTCCTGATGCTTTGAAATGCCAGAAATCTGGATGAATAGGAATGTGATGATATGCATCTTTTAAACCCAAGTTCACCAAGTAATTCAAATGAGGAAGAGGAGGCAATAAGTTGTAAACTGACAGCATTTTGAATTTGGGCACTATTAAACTGGTTAAGGAAGGAAATACCCAGAAGTGGTCTCCAAGAATCTTCTATGGCAACAAAAACATTCCTGAAGAAAATCCTTCTCCTGAAAGAAACTGAGGAAGTGCTTCTCTTAAGCACCCCCCTCCCCCAAGGGCAACATATGCAGTAAGGCAGGGAGAGAAAGAAGAGCTTGGTCTAGCAGATGAGGAATCACCTGGAAAGGAAATAAGAGCTTCCAACTGTTTTCTGTAGCCCTGATGGATCACATTCAGAATTTACTAGTCTGAAACAATCTCTGAACTATCTGGTACTAAAAAGAGAAACAGAGATTCAGATTTTTGGGGAGGATTAAGTGACAGTCAGTGTGGGTGGGTGGGGGGAGGAACAAGTTCCTCATACAGTCATTCAAACTTATTGGACTGCAGTTTGCTCTGGGGGGGGGGGTCCTCTTTCCTTTTGGAACCTTAGTGGCATTGATTTTTACACACTGCCTTACTAGCATTTTGCTGGGACTATTTATTTTAATTTTTAATTAAAGTTAGACAAGGGACTGAAGAATCCCTAGGAAAACTTGAAGGACTACTTTTGTGAATGTAAAACTATAATGAATAATTTCCTCATAGAGGAGCTCTCTGATCACGTAGCCCAGGCTGGTATGACCCTGACCTTGAGCAGCATCTTACCCTCTCACCTAGAATGATGCCACAGTACAAAGACAAAATGATCGATTTTAACAATTGGCTAAAATTTTGGTGTCATTCAAAGGGGATCCAGTGTCTGTCAGCCTGGGATGACATGCTCGACAAGCCACGTTGCTTCGCTAGGGACGGCTTGCACCTGTCACCACTGGGCTTTCGGATATTGGCAAAGGCTCTTGCCACCCCCATAGTGCCTTTTTTAGGCAAGGCTCAAAAGTCAAACCCACCCCCATAGACAGCACAAGGAACAAGAAACTAAGGGTAATACTGCTTAACGCCAGAAGTCTTAACCTCAAGATGCACGCACTCGAAGCTCTCCTCAGTATGGAGAACATCGATATCTGTACAGTGACAGAAACCTGGTTCAAGGCTCCAGAGAGCACCCCAGCACTACCAGGCTATACCTCATATCATGCTTTTCAGCCCCAAAACCCGGACCGAACCACAAAAGGAGGGGGGGAATTTCCATATTTATCAAGGATATCCACACCTCCAGGTTAGTGGCATTGCATGAAGTACCGGAGACCATCCATGTGCAACTAACAGTGGGCAAGTCTGCTTTTCAGTTTATAGCATCCTACAGACCACCCTCTCAAAGTCAGGAATCCCACTCGGCTTTCCTGAAAACATTGGAGAACATGAAGATCTCTCCAAACACCATTATATTGGGTGACTTCAACTACCCAAACATTGACTGGGAGCACTACTCAAGCCCAAGCACCTTAGCCCAAAGGTTCCTGGAAATTATAAACTCAAATGCTATGGAACAACTAGTCACCACTCCCACAAGAGGGGACAACATACTAGACCTGATCATTACCAACATGGGGACTCTATGCTCCACACCAGAAGTATATCCCTCATTGGTAAGATCAGACCATAAATTAATTTCACTGGATGTCCACATCCCGACCCCACCCCCAGCCCAGGAAACCACAGTGAAAAACTTCTCAAAAGCGAACTTCTCACTTCTCTAAACCGAAGTGGAATCCTTCAAGGCCCCAGGGCCAGTGGAAACTATGGCCCAAACTGCAGAATCCTATATAAACACATTCTATGGACATCTCCAGGAATGCATGGATCATGCTATCCCAAACAAAACCAAGACCCAATCATCCAAAGGCAGGCGTCCAGTCTGGTGGACCCCAGCCATAAATAAACTGTACAACAGAAGGAGGAAGCTACTACATGATAGAGCAAGATACCTAATAAGGAAGGCATCTCTGATCAGTACTAGCAAAAAATTACGATCCCTCATAAAATCCTCCAAGGCCAGCTTCGAGAGAAAAATTGCACAGGACACCAAAGACAATCATAAGGCTTTTTTCAGTTATGTTAGGAACCTGGGATGCAACTCCCAGACTTGTTCTGAGTTGATTCTAA